>NC_071088.1:112503629-112801129 GCF_027358695.1 Spea bombifrons
CTCCTTATGATACTGCCTTGTGGTAAGCACTAGAATATCACCCAGCCTGACACTCTGACTAATAGAGGTCTATCTGGAAGGGTTTTATTGGAAAATCAGGCCTCCTTTATAATTGCTATAAACAGTCAGGTCGCTGTGTTTGAACAAAGGAAGTCACCCAGAATATCACATGAGTGTCTACAACGGCAGCATCCAAGTCTACAGATAAACAAAGTTTAGTAACAAAATGAAACAGAACCAAGTGTTTCTTAATGCTAAACTAAATTATTGTATATACCACTGTATCTAATGATCAAAGAAAATATTCGGGTTTCCATGTGACTTCCCCTAAAATGTTTTCCTTGGCTTTTTGGTCTTTACGGGTATCATTCTTGAAATCTACTTTTCAATCTTTAAAACACAAAATAAGGAAATAATAACAAACACATATTAAGGGGTTGAAATGCCTTCATATGTTTTTTACATAGTTTAAATATACAAGATTTGGTTGTGGAAATCCTGCCAACAGTGCCTATGTTTCTGCTCTCTTAAATGCAGTAATACTCCCACTCTGTCAAGCTATGTAATAGCGATTGTGCCTGTGCCAAACTCAAAGAATATTGGTTGTGCCTATACAGTTTTCTTATTAAGTGAAACTGTGCATTGAGAAAATTCAAATATGCATGCAAAACTATGATCTAAGATTATTTTCACTTGCTTTATACTGCTAAAATGCATACATTAGAAATCACATGTTGAACATTGAAGACATTCACAGAATTATTATTAATTTATATAAAACATCCAAGTGTAAAGTTCTAAATACAGAGTGTCATGGAAACCAATAGAATGCATCTATTAGAGGACCTATATATCTTGCATAAACTGTTAAACGAACTAAACCAGTAAATAATTTCTATTGCAAATACTCAAAAGTAAAAACTCTTCTACAAATTTTTGTCACAGGAAATAAATAGCGGCCTGCAGCCAGAACGAACAACATGGTTTTGTCAGCAGTTTGGGGAAGAGAAAACCCATGAGCTCTATGCCACTCCATGGGGGCTTGTGCTATACTTGAGGTGGTGGTGGAAGTCAACATCAGTAGTATGAAAGGGGTAACAGAAGGTATTCCAGGAATATGAGCAAATGAACTTTTCCCGATGATGGGATAAATACATCCGTTTAATAGATACATTTGCCTCATAATGCTTTCAATTTTATATTCATAATATTATATTTTTATAAACATCTTGATTAACTCCATGCAGTAATATGAGTACAGGGTAGGTTTTTTTCTAGCTATTTTGTCAAAATGAAACTATAACAGCTTACCTTTGAGATGTGTTTTTGTTTTATTTCAGAAGAGTACTGCACTTTGTACTCCTGTTCCAGCGTACTATAAATTAGATATTATTTGCATATCCACGAGCTTGCAAAATAAGCAGAGACTGTAACCCTTGCAGACATTAACCCCTTCAGTCCCAGGGTTTTTTGGTACCTCAAATCCCGGAGCAATTTTGCCATTTTTGTGTTATGTCGGTTCAGCGATTATTGTCCTTTCCTGCGAATATAGTGTACCCATGTAAACTATATATTGTTTTTTCAAGGAGAGATAGAGCTTTCTTTTGATAACATAGTTAGATGATTAGCTGAAAAATTCGGATGAGAAATTTAGTAAAAAGTAAAAAAAAACTATTTTTTATATATTTTCCCTTTGAAACCACACAAAATTAGGTAAAGTGATAGAGAATCTCCCCCAAATCCTATTTATATAGAATTTCCATACTTTCCCAGCACTGATAGGGAACATACTATAAGGTGTACATTATTCGTTGAATTTGTACATTAAGTATGATGGGATTGAAACTCCAATTTTAAACAAATAAACCAAAAATCCCCACAGAAGCATATATTTCTGTAAAGCAGACATCCCAGACTATCGTATCAGGGGTATTTGGGCACTCTTCATGCAGCAACTTGGCCACCAATCACTGTCAAAGGTGGCCGCAGAAATTATTTCCTGCACTTTTTTTTGCCGACACTTCTGTGTTGCTTAGATTTTTTATGCAAAATTGTTTAGCTGCATCTCCTGATTATAGAGATACCCCATATCCTTTGTTATTTTCTTTCTAGAGGGCCATATCCATCCCTTACAAATAGTACCCTATAGGGTAGTATTTTTTATACTTATGGCTTAATGGGTTTGGGGGTTGTGAACAGGGTCAGGAGGGTCATACTTTTTAGATGTTGTGTTAGGACAATGGGATGCAGGCCCGGACTGGCCTATGCGGCCTCTACGGCCACATTAACGCAGGGGAAAAGGGCCACCTGCCCCTTAAGCCCGCAGCAACTGCGACCGGGCCCGCCACTCTAGGGGGCCGGGCAGCCCCCACCTTAAATTAAAACTTTTTTTTTAACTTTATTTAACATCGTCCAACTTTAAATAAAGTCGCTCGTGAAGTTTCCAGCAACCGCTCGGCACCCCTCATTCTCCGTGACTCCGTCTCGGTGCCAGCGTTTCATTCTGAGCGCCGGAATATGATGTCATATTTCGTCGCTCAGCTGTGAAGCGCGCACCGCGGCAGAGTGGAAAGACCCCACTGCAGGACTCTGGCAACAAGGTAAGTAGGGAGAAGGGGTAGATAGTGAGGAGGGGGTGCAGTGAGAAGGGGCAGAGGGGGGATGCAGTGAGAAAGGGGGAGAGGGGTTAGATAGTGAGAAAGGGGGAGAGGGGTTAGATAGTTAGAAAGGGGGAGAGGGGATAGATAGTGGGAGGGGGGTACATATTGAGAAGTGGGGAAGGGGTGCATAGTGAGAAATGGGGGAAGGCAGTGAGAAGGGGAGAGGGGGTACATATTGGTAAGGGGGAACAAAGTGAGAAGGGGCAGATAAGAAGGGGAGGGGTAGATGGGGAGAGGGGGTAGTGTGAATGCGTACGAGAATGAATGAATAAATGTGTGGATGAATTGTTTGAATGCGTACCAGAATGAATGAATTAATTAATGTGTGGATGAATTGTTTGAATGATTTGTGAGACTGCATTAATGAATATGTGTAAATGATTCGTGTGAATGAGTGAGTAACTGTGTAAGTGTTTGTGTCTATCATGAATGTGTAAGTGATTTGGGGAAATGCAAAGATGGCACATGAAGGGTGTGCTGTTTGCCGACAAAGTTGGCTCAGGCTGGGCTGTAATATGTGTGTAATTTGGGTGCTGATCAGGTTCTATGTGGGCAATGTGGACACCAGGGCTGGCTTTGGGGTGTGCAACCTGTGATTATGCTGTAAATTAGGGGGTTATCTGTACCTGATTATGATTAATTTATTATATATTTATGTAATGCTAATTGATTACAGTGACAAAAGCATGCTGAAATATAACTAATAGACAACAATAAATGGTATATTAAATTTGTCAGAATTTGGTTTAACCAAAAATAAATAAATATAATAATGGGCTGCTCAGGCTTAAATGCCCGGGCCTATTTTTTGTCCCAGCCCAGGCCTGATGGGATGTAAGTTTTTATATATATATATATATATATATATATATATTTTAAATATTTAATTTTTTGTTGTATTTTTTATTTATTTAATTATTTTTAAAATGCACTGTTATCAGTGCGGTATGGTTAGAGGTCCTCTTAGGGACCTCTGCAGGGGATATCCTGTCCTCCGATGACCTTCCAGGTGATATCAGCAGTGACGCGACCTGTAAGGGAATGCACGATCGCGTGATCAGGCATTTAAAAATGTAACAGTTTTCCGGCATTTAATTATAGGCCTAATTGATACCCCCGTCTCACAACATCTCAAAGAATAAGGGAAATTCTGAACACTTGAAATTCATGGAGGTTGAGAGAGTAACAACTGGTCCCAGAAAAGGGAACATTAATCGACAATTACTCCAACAAATTCATAATGGACTTTAGGGCTGCAACTAATGATTATTTTCATAATCGATTAGTTGGCCGATTATTTTTTCGATTAATCGGATAAAAAAAATGAATGTACATTTTTCATTTATTTAAAATAATTTAATGAACAAATGATGTTAAATACAAACAGCAGAATAAAAAAAACTTTGATAAAATGCATTTCTTGTCTTTATTTCCCAACCAGCCCCTCCCCCAATTTATGCACATTTGACCCCAGGCTTGCCACGCTGCCTCCCAGACATGCCACGCTGCCTCCCAGACATGCCACGCTGCCTCCCACATATGCCACACTGCCTCCCACATATGCCACGCTGCCTCCCACATATGCCACGCTGCCTCCTACATATGCCATGCTGCCTCCCACATATGCCACTCCACGCTGCCTCCCACATATGCCACTCCATGCTGCCTCCCACATATTCCACTCCACGCTGCCTCCCACATATACCACTCCACGCTGCCTCCCACATATACCACTCCACGCTGCCTCCCACATATACCACTCCACGCTGCCTCCCACATATGCCACTCCACGCTGCCTCCCACATATGCCACTCCACGCTGCCTCCCACATATACCACAACACGCTGCCTCCCACATATGCCACTCCACGCTGCCTCCCACATATGCCACTCCACGCTGCCTCCCACATATGCCACTCCACGCTGCCTCCCACATATACCACTCCACGCTGCCTCCCACATATTCCACTCTACCCCTACATATACCACTGTGCCTGATATGCCTTATACCCCCTGATACACCACTCCATCCTCCCCAGACATGCCACGCTGCCCTCCCCACATATGCCTTATATACCGTATATGCCTTATACCCCCAGATATGTCTCTCCATCCTCCCCAGATATGCCTTATACCCCTCAGATATTTCAGTCCCCTCATAGAGTCACAGACCTGTTCGCATCACACTGACACCATACTTTTATAAATAATCTTCACTGCCCCCAGGATTTAGATTCCCCTTAGTCTGCCCCTCCTTTACCTCTAACTGCACCTTAAGTTAACTTTATTAAATTAATTAAATTAACCCTCAGTCCTCATCATTAAATTAACCCTAAACACCCCATTAACCATAACTGCCCCTAAATTAACCCTAAACACCCCATTAACCATAACTGCCCCTAAATTAATCCCCACCTCCCCTAACTTTCAGCAGCCTAAATATTAATTTTATACTTACAGTTAGATGAGTGTCATGTGGTTCTGGCCTTCTGGGAGAAGGAAGGGGCGGGGCCAGTTGTCTCAGTGATTGCAGGGAGGGACTGGTATGTAGGAGCTGCTGCTGTGAGTCAGACTAAACGGATTATATAATGAGGGGTATTTTCAAACCCTCATTTTATAATCGATAAAAATCGATTCAACTAATCGATAATGAAATTCATTGGCAATGATTTTCATTATCGATTATTATCGATTTTATCGATTAGTTGTTGCAGCCCTAATGGACTTAATGAAGGTTTCAATTACACCCCTTTTTTAAAGATTTCATAACGCTAGTAGATTATCCTTATCCACCTAAAAGAGATTACCTCTTCTCAAATCGGTCTAGATTATAAAGTACTATCTCTATAATAAACACATTGATATTATACAATAAACAAGCCATATTTTGTTTGATAAAATGACTCAAGCCTTTGCTTACTGTCTAAATGTATACAAATGTACTTATTCACGTTCACATATTTTAATAAACAAGTATACAATTTATTTACATAATGTTTTCAAACATATTCTAAAAATCATTTACAAATCAATTATTTAATTTAGACATGATAAATTCAATTACCGTATTTGCTCGATTATAAGACGAGGTTTTTTCCAGAGCAAATGCTCTGAAAAATACTCCTCGTCTTATAATCGGGGTCGAATAGGTCTGACTATGAGACAATGATCCAGATCCCCCGCAGCGCTGCAGGGGACCTGGATCCTCCTGTCTTATGCCCACCCCCCCAAAACTTACCGGTGCTTCTGAGTCCCTCGTGTGTAGCCGGGGCAGCGTGTAGACATCTACGCGATTCGCCTAGACAACTTCCGCTGCAGCCGGAAGGATTAGCAGCGGGGGTTGTCTGCATCCATCGTTCAGACCTTCCCCTGCTGTCAGAGATCAGAGTTCCCCACACCGGTGCGGGGAATTCTCTCTGACAGTCGGAGGGTGTATGCATGATGGACACAGACAACCCCCGCTGCTAACCGCACCTCCTTCCGGCTGCAGCGGAAGTCGCCTACGCGAATCGCGAATGGGGCACAGTGGCATATAGGGGGTATAAGGCATTTCTGGGGCAGAGTGGCAAGCCTGGGGGCAGATGTGCATAACTGGGGGGGCAGGTTGGAAAATAAAAGGAAATACAAACAAAATATTTTTCTCAATCATAGCTTTTATTAAAAAAATAGTTTACATAGTTTACATGAATTAACATTTACTGTCTTATATTCAGGCTTTTTTCCCTAAATTAATATTCAGATTTTGGGGGGTCGTCTTATAATCAGGGTCGTCTTATACTCGAGCAAATACGGTAATAAATATTGTTATAATGTAATATACAATTTATTTACAAAATGTTTTCAAGCATATTTTACACATCATTTAATCCACAGTATCCAATCAATGTGATGAAATGGTAGCTGGATGAGTAAAAACGCATTTCTTAATTTTATTTACTTAACCCCTTAAGGACAATGGGCGGTACCTAAACCCATTGAAAACAATGCATTTTGAGCCCGTACATGTACGGGCTTTGTCATTAAGGGGTTAAGTAAGTTGGAAGCTATGGTTTTCTTTCATGATTTTGTTTTGGGACGTTTGATTGATAGCCTTATTGCCCCTAAAGGACCATGCTTAGGATCCCTAAAAGTGACAGCAGTGACTCTGCATTTTGAAGGGACAAGCGTCTCCTAATGTGAGAGGTGGCAAGTTAGCCTTGTGTAATACATGGTTAATATGATGAAATGAAAATCATTATCTTATTTTAACTGACCTACACCACCCCTGTTTTTATTGAATAAACCCTTTAAAGTGGTTTATATTGTCAAATGTCCTTCAGCCGACATTACAATGAAATGGATGTTTCTGAAGGTAATAATTTACAAAACACAGGTGGGGTGTGAAGTTGAAAGTCTAAACCTAATTATAGTTATCTCATTATAGTTGTGTTCATGTCATTGAACTCGTAACAATGGACTGATTCAACATTTTGTGAAAGTTTAAAAACCTCTGTTTTGGCTCTTCTTCTACCTTTCTAGTTTTAGGTGTCCATCATCATTAGAACTGTCCTGCTTAATCATTTGGTTGAAATGCTAGAGCAAATATTTCAAAATTTGAAATGTCCAAAGCGGGACACTTTTGATTTACCAAGTATGCTTAAAGAGGGTGTGGATTTAAGGAGACTTTAGTTTCACATACCAACAAAACATTATGAGCACCTAGAAAAGGGGAAAAAACAGACCCTTTAAGGAGGTCACATTTCATGTTTTACACATGAGTTATAACAATACATCAGATATATTTTTTCTTTTGCCACATGTAACTTTTAAGGAGTTAACCCCATCATAGAATCTAATAGTTAATGATTACAAGGGGCTCAATGCCAGATGATTTTGTAGGATCCCAGATATACAAACAATTTCTCAGTAGTCTTGAACAAGAGGACAAAGTACAGTACCCTTCTGGTATAAAACATAGTATAAAACAAGTTGTGAAGTCTTCACTTTAACATGAAGAACAGCTAGGAAATAAACAGCTTGTTCTCAAATTGCTCAAATTCATCAAGTTTCTTATATGAATATATAATATTATATTTTTACTGTCCAGGGGTTGCATTACAGTGACCACTGAGCCAAACTGGGTTTATTTATCCTGGGGAAAAAGGCTAGTAATGGTGAGGTCATACCTGTGTTCACAAATATGAAAGGGTTGTACCATGGGCTAAAAAGATTAAAATGGCCACCATTTCTGAATGGAAAATCAACGTATTATCTAAAAAATGTAGCGGTCTGGTATGCAGTGTCTAAAAAAGTGGTCAGTGTGGGTCATGTTTATGTTTTTAGGGAGGAATCAGACTAATTTTTGGCAAAAAGGACATTAATCAGAACAATAATTTTAATAGTAAAGGTTGATGTAGAGAGACATCTACAGAGGACTGCATAGATTTATTATTTTTTATTACCCTTTGAGACAAATTTGACATTAGCATAAGCAACATTTTTTTTACTTTAATTACCTATCTGCAGGACTAGCAGTTGGTTAGCTAAGGTCATATAGGCAGATTATTATCAGGTGAGTATGAGAATATAGATAATTCAAGGTAAATTGTATCACTCTAGTCATATGTAATACTGATATCACTGAGGGTCACTGAGTTGACAATATTAAGTACGATTTGCATTTTACAACAGCAAATCATGCACGTCTTAAGCACTGTAGGTATCCAAAGAAACACACAACAGCTTTATAGTAGTAATACCTGGTCTCTGCAAGACATTTAAGAAGGATTGTCAAAGAACTAAATGTCTTTTGTGCTCTTCAATCAATTTCCCTACCCCATTCCTTTTATTCATTTGAAACATATACAAGCCATTTTATTCTGTATACTAAAGGTATTCTGAGCTGGAAAAAAAAGAGTTTAACCATGTTTTGTTTTGGATAGCAAGTCTATGTATCTGATCTAAAGGTGGACAGTGTTCCCTCCCTATAAATATTACAAAAGCTTTCCTGTCCTGGTGTGTGTGTGTTTGGCTGTTGGTGTGGCAGAGCCTGTCCTGGTGTGTGTGTTTGGTGTTTCGGTGTGGCAGAGCCTGTCCTGGTTTGTATTTGATTATCTGTTTCTTGGCACTTTACTTTCCGAAGGAATAAATTGAACTATAGTCACTTTAAAGGACAAACTTTAAGGCCCGGAATAACTTTCTAGGCCCTGAAATCAGTGAGCAGAAAAGTGAAGATTTTGTATTATTTAATCTATTTCAATCGGCATATTTTATTAAAAAGGATTAGTCGTGTTAAATTGTGGCTTCAGGCGTCCCGTGTATGGTGAGTTTTTTTAGTGTACTGATGAACTCCCAATCCCATCACATTACATCAATATGTATCCGGAAAAGATGGATGGTGGGCTGATTCGGTGGCGCAATGGGCCACTTGACTAGACTTGCCCCCCAGGCCGTAGGCTGCCAGCCCCCCCCGATAACGACCCCAAACACACCTCTAAGACGGCCACTGCCTTGCTAAAGAAGCTGAGGGTAAAGGTGATGGACCAAGCATGTCTCCAGACCTAAATCCTATTGAGTATCTGTGGGGCATCCTCAAATGGAAGGTGGGGGAGCGCAAGGTCTCTAACATCCACCAGGTCCGTGATGTCGTCATGGAGGCGTGGAAGAGGACTCCAGTGGCAACCTGTGAAGCTCTGGTGAACTCCATGCCCAAAAGCAGTGCCGGAAAATAATGGTGGCCATGCAAAATATTTTGTTGCCAAGGTTTACACATTAATGGTTTTGTGTTGAGTTATACAGGCTGTTATACAAAAGATATAATAAAATATTTACAAAAATGGGAGGGGTGTACTCACTTTTGTGAGATAGTGTAGGTAACCTCTAACATACTTACGGTCAGCCTAGCTTCATCATGCCGACCTTGCTTTCCCTTTCCCTTTCATCTTCCCTCCTGGTAGACCCAATTTCATGGGAGGGTCTACACTTGCCCACACAGGAGGACCACTGAGAAGCCAGGACTAATTACAGACACACAATCATTTTTCTTTTTACTTCGGCAGAGATCCAGGGTTGTGGGATTAAGGGATTGGGGGAGTTATGGGAACCATTCGATTACTTGAATGACTTTAATGTTTGTTAGATTATGGTTTTGTATATTTTCTGCATTAGAAAATATAGATCAACATATAGATCAACATATTTGAAAGACTGCATTCTTTTGCCAGCTAGTCACCCACAGTGTTTTATACATTACTAGTATGTACATAATCTTCTCGGTGTCTGGAAAGGTCCCTCCTGGCATGGTATTGCTGGGGATGCTGCCCTGAGTTAGGTCTAGGGCAGCGATCCTAATAAATCCCTGACTGATTGGGGACTGATCCATCCAACATTTCCATCCAATAGGACCACCACACAAAAGTGGTGTCCCTATTATAATTCGCAACAGACTGCATTTCCAATTTATACAGAATATGAAGGACTACACATGCGGTCCAGGAACAGCCTGTAGACTACAGTTGCCACCTTTTTCCTTAAAAAATACTGGCCATAGGACTGACCGCCTGTAATACTGACATTCAGCCCCCGCTCCCCTCCTTGGTTTCACACAAGCTGTTTTGGGGCACAGACTTCAGGGAGGTGTTGCTGGAGACTAGGGCTAGGGTTACCACATTTGATTTCTGGCATTCAGGGACACAGTATGGAACGGATGAAATTACACACACACAAGAGTATATTATATATTAGACTTGTGCATAGGGCTCAAAATCAATTCAGACTAATTTTTCATGTAGTTTGTTGCTCATTTTTTATGAGACAACCAATTCCTTTTCCTGCCCTTTTTATTTGGAAACAAAATATGTTGCCCCAAAAAATCCCCTCTCTCTGTCCCTCAATCCTGTCTGTGCCCCTTGCCATTTATCTGCCCCACCTGCTTATTTACCTTCTTCAGTTGTTTTTTGGTCTCCTCTGATCTCTCTCTGCAGAAACCAAGACCAGCATGGTCTGATGGGAGATGTGGGAGAAGGTCATAAGGAGAGGGGAGAGGGGGTTAGTATGTGAGACAGTGTCCTGCTGCAGAAAAAAAATGACAGGCGAAAGGGGAGGGCATGTAATGTACTTAGTACCTGCAATTGAAGCTCCCATAAACTATAATATAAGGCTTGCTTGTCTGTAGAGGTAAATTGCTACAGGCACTGAAATAAAAAATATGTCATTTACATATTAATTGTGTTCCCCTGAGATGTTTACTTTTATTTAAAAAAATAAAATTGTACTTAATGTAAGGAAGACTTAATTTAATGAGGGGGTGTAACAGCCTGAGATTTGTTCTTTTATTTAATTAAATAAAGTCTTTGCTGTATTTGCTAATACCTGTTACATTTATTGGACCTACTTTGAGCCCACATTTTTGGAGATGCTGCTAAGAATGCTAATGACAGTTTGTTTAAGGCTACCTGACCCATCTTGACAGCCATCACAGAAAATGTGTGAGAGTCCACACTGTACAAAAAAATACTTTGCCATTATTTTACTTATGCCGACACCTGCTTCAAAGCATTGATTGCTGGCTGTGCCGGTAAAATACCGACTGGGTGTCAACCCTACTCTAGACATCCTCAATTTATATATATCCTATTTTTAGACTTCTCTTAGTCTCATTAGAAGAGACTTTTTTGTGATGGGCCCAAATACAGTCAGATCTTGCACATCCCTTCGCTGCTCTGTGCAAGATGTTACATTGTGTTTGTCAGTGAGGTTTCTAATGTCAGAGGTTAGACCAGGCTGTGAGAATACAGCCTTCTGACTGAAAAAAACAGTTCTCTATAGAGCCAGTCAAGGTATTAAACAAAGAGTCAAGCTACTTGACAACTCAAACCTTTGTTAGGTTGCTTTGCTACACGTGCCCCTTGGCTGCAGTTCTAGCCCTGGAAACAAGTGCCTCCTGGACTCATGCTATTTCAAGCTAGTCTGTCCTGTTAAACTGAATGGATCCAGTCCTTAACTGTTAACTGCACGTACAACTTCAAGATACTAAACCACTGACATATTCATACAAACAGATTAGTTCAGTTAATCCCTCAATATCACCTATGTGCTTTAGGGGATATGGGGTAGTGGGTACATACAAAGACTGGTGGTGTGACTGCCCTAAAGTGGAGGGTTTGTTCTTCCCTAGATTAATAAACTCACAGCTTGTTTACATGAATCTACAGATTGATTCCTCCATACTCCATGGGGATGGAGACTGTTTACATCAACATATGAGATTCTTCTATCACTTTGAGTGCAAGGCAGGGGATAGTGCAGGGTGATGTGCTCTGAACCCCTTTTCCTCACCTCATTGGCCTAGTTTTTCCCCATCTCATTTCCATGCAACCCAATTCTATTACCAATAACCTGTTAGCATACAAGCCCTAGATTAAACAATTATGGAGAAAAAGGGTAATTGTAAAAAAATATATTAATAGTTTTGGAAAAGAAACACAACTGGAGGAGAAAAATTGATGATTTTTTTTAACCCTAACTTTTCCAAATATAACTGGTGGCAAATAGTCCAAGTACGGTTCACATCTTTTATTTTCCTGTTTCATTCTTCATTTTGTTAATTTTATAACATAAAAGTTAAGTTAATTAAGTTAATTAAATGTTCACACATATGACCAAATGTTTTTAATTTGGCAAACAAGAACAATTTAATGTAGGTATAGAGTTTCCAGGTAATAGGACAATCAGATACTCTGGGCTGGTTTAAGTTGACCAAGATTAAGAATAAAATCAGCTACTACTGCAGGAAAGTAAGATAGAGGTAACAAGAAGAGTTTGGCATCCCATCCTGCAGTGTAACGAGTCCGAGGGTACACTGCTATTAGTGCATGCTCCATACAGTCTGTGGCCAGATTAAGGTTTGTGCTGCAGATTTTCTCAATGGAATCAACAACCTTGTAATCTGTGGATAAAAGCCATAACATAGACTAATGTCAATACTACCATTCTTTATTGAAACATGATCATCCATTACACATGGCAAGATAAAAAAGTTAATCCCATCCCGAAAAATCAAGAAAGACTAAAGGATCCCAATATGTATAGCTTTGAGGAGAGAATAGAAGGAGAGATATGATAGAAACATTTAAATACATAAAAGGGTTTAACAAAGTAAAGTTTATTTAAAAAGAGGAGAACAAAAAGTCATAATCTAAAACTAGAAGGTCAGAGACTTAGCAAATTTGAGTTTACTAGATAAGTGAAACAGCTTCCCAAAAGTGGTAGAGGCTAAAACAGTGGGATAATATAAACATACAAGGGATAGGCATATGGCTATCCTGAATCTAAGACAAGACCAAGGACTGATTAAGGCTTGCGTTTCTAAATCATGAAATATGGACAGATTAGTTGGGCTGAATGGTTCTAAATGCTGTCAAATTCTATATTTCTAGCATGCCCCCCAACTGTCCCAATTTAGGCGCCTATCACTTCCCCTGTCCCGCTTTGCAGGGGCAGAGGAAGGGTGAGACCAGGGCCGGACTTTCCCGGTGGGGCTGCAGGTCAGTGGGCCTGGCAGCCGGCAGAACAACAATCAAAACAGCCGCTGAGCGGCTGCGAGCGGAAAGCCGCCTCCGGCTCCTAATGAAATTAAAGGGGCTGGCCCATGATATGCCTTTTAACCCCTATATGCCACTCTGCCTCCAGAAATGCCTTATACCCCCCCTATATGCCACTCTCCCAGAGTGGCATATAGGGGTATAAGGCATTTCTGGAGGCAGAGTGGCATATAGGGGTAAAAAGGCATATCATGGGGCAGAGTGGCATATAGGAGGGTATAAGGCATATCAGGGAGGCAGAGTGGCATATAGTGGCATCCACATCATGACCTTCCATGTGTCGCTTATCACCATGCTGTTATACTACATAGTCATGTATGCAGATGAGGGCACACACAAGCTGGCATTCAGCACAGTGCAAAAGGAATGTCATGCCTAGAGGTTAGATGGACAGATTTGTACTACATGGTACAGATTCACAGAAGGACCACATTGAAAGGACAAGTATGGCACAGAAGGAAAGAAAATTTCACAAAAATGAGAACATGGAAACAGAAATAGTTAAAGGAACATAACATACAAGGACACAAATAAAATTCACAAGACATGCCATTGCATGCTAAGCTTGTCACCACTTAACTGTACTTCATAAAAGGAAAATCCTATGCTAAACTTAAACACAAAACTCGAGGAAGGGGCTGAGCCAGCTCTGACCAAACACATGCAAGTAAGTGAGGAGGAACGTATTTATGCCAGGTGTGGTTTCTGCTTGGTACCTTCAAAAATACCTAACTACAGTTTTGCATAGACTGCATTCTGAAGATACCTTTAAACACCGAATGGTATTCTCGGTCATTTTCCCAAGAAAAGGTATCACCTTTGACTAAAGACAATGCACAGGTAACTGTTATTATATGATTCAGAGTTAATGACTTAAAGACTCACTCTTTTTGAAGTATTCTTCACCATAACACTTCTGAGTTTCTTCTGGAAGCCTCTCCCAGAGTGTCTGTATGTTTTTTATTTGAGTTTTTGGATTTGTTATTCCTGTATTAAAGAATCCCGGTTCCACAATAGATACCTTCACACCAAATGGTTGCATTTCACGGCTGAAATAAACACATACATGCTCAAAAAATACACTATATAAATTTAATATAGCATAAATCAGCATGTTCATACAAGAACTAAAAAAAAATCCATGAACACGAGAGGTGTTATTATTTATACCATGTGGATTAAAAAATAAATACTTAACAGTATTGGAGTGACACTCAGCATTCATTTCCTCTTGTTTTTGTAACAAAATAGTGAATAAAGAAATTATATGTCTTTGTGTGCCTTCTACTTGCTCTTTACATATGGCGGCCGTTTCCTTGGTTAAGTAGGAGGGTACAGCTTACCCTTCTTTTCACATATTAATCTAGGAGCACGTTGTTTATGAACAAGTTTGATGATCTAATTGTCCTTTTTGTAATGGGAGGAACTGTTTATGCAGGAAGGCCAATAATGGTGTAATATAATATATCCTTATGTTTTTTTCAGGGTGTGAACAGAACAAGAGACTTTGGGGGTACATTAGAATATTAGCATGATAATCATGGCCTACATGGAAAGATTGTGAGATTGATATTTAGGTGGCCATTTGGGCAAGAAGTCTCATTAGGTGCTTGTCTGTGTCCCTTACCAATAAGTGTTCATGCTTAATTTTGCAATTTAATGTCAAGTGTCACAGCATTCATGCAATTTGTTAAGTAAAACTTTTCAGAAAGATGCCATTGCATATCCCGTTAAATATTGTGTTAGTAAAAGATAACCTGTCCTCATGTTACTCATTTTCAAACCCAACAATGCTGGGTAGACGACACAGAAAAGGTGAAGGTGTTCACTTATAAAGCTCTTACCCATACGTCTCCTGACACACTCAACAATATAAAATAACCACTCAATGATATAACATTAACTAATAAAAATGGAATGAAGGAAAATAGCGGGGTTAGCATATAACTATTAAAAGGGGTACTGTCAGAATGCGTATAAGGAAGTCAGCAGATTTATAAGTAATACTCACCGGAGGCCGTCGGAGAATGATTCCACTCCATATTTAGAAACAGCATATCCTCCCCCACATATTGTCAATCTTCCTGCAAGGCTTCCTACATTAACTACACGTCCTTTTGATTTTCGAATTAGGGGTAACATTTTAATTGTGACATCAATAAGCCCCAGCAAGTTTACTTCCAAGACTTTTAAAAAATCATCTTTTGTAAGCCATTCAGAAGGGCCAGATGGAACCCCAATACCAGCATTGTTCACCAAGCCCCAAAGACCTAAAGAATAAGAAAGACGTATCTCAGAACAGTAAACACAGGAATGTAGAAAGCAGTCTGGAGCCGTGAAAGTAGTTATTTGTTTCCCTTCCACCTAATATGTTTGCAAATGAGGTTAACAATGATCACTTTTTTGCCTTTATATACTTTATACATGGACCCCTTGGAGCAAATATCCTCTGTACTAGACAGCCTTTAAACAAAGCCAGTGCAGAGGTACAGAAGCCAGATAACCACTCATGGACATCTGTTTCATCCTTAATGGGAACTCATCAGCATGAGCTTGGTTACTGGCAGTACACAAAACACATACAACATAAGTTACAGTGGGGTACAGGTGTTAGTATATATATATATTAAAGATCAGTAGGTGAGGTTTTGTAGACTACAACTTTCATCACACTCAGCCAGACTAATGAGAGTTATGGAGTTGCAGATTTGGTATTTGTACCATTACATCATGTGATATGTCGGAATCAGCCATAACATGATGACCACTGGCAGGTGAAGTTGTATCATGACATATATACATATATACACATGCATTGTGTTTTTTATTTGAGTAGCTAGGTTCCCATACACCACCATCACCATGAGTTATAAAAATAAACAGTAGTGATGGTAGTGCAAGGTTTAGAAGATAGCAGCTAAAAAAAACACACACGTGGAATGACCCCCTATTCCACAAACTGACAAAGTGCAAACATATATTCTGGTGCTTTCGCATCAGAAAAGTGTGGAGCGCTAAAATAAATATTTTTAAAACTCACCCTTTATAAGTAGTTGAATTTAAACGGAGACTTTAATAAAAAAGCGCTCCTGAAAATCATACGGCTGTGCCCTTATTTCTGGTGCTAAAGCACCAAAATATATATGTTTGCACGTTATTACCATGAATTATGCCTCAGAAGGCAGCTAAATATATAATAAAAATATGGATTTGTGTTTTCGGTTATAAGAAAATCTGAAAGACTGAAATGGTTTTTAGAGATTAGTTAAATTCTTAAAGGTTTGCATTGCTGTAAAAACAAATATTCCTAAAGAAAAACTGAACACCAAAGATCAAAACTTATTGAGAAAGGTTAAAAAAATAACAATAAAGAGTTTCATTCAACATTCTGTCAACAGATATTATGTGTGTGATGAAGCATTGCGGGGTTCTCTTAAGTCTGCAAAAATGTCAATTAGATGTTTAATTAAAGGTAACATTTGAATTTGTGGCAAGTGATGAAGTATTTTGTGGATGCATACAAACAAAAGTCAAAATAATCCTGAATATCTGTAAAACAAAAAAGAGTCAAATGGGACATGTATAGACTTAAAATGAATGGGTCACATACTAATTTTTACAATAGTACATCATTTTGCTCAAATCAATAACAAATTCACACTTGACCTTTATCTCCAACGATAGTAGCCACCCACTTAGCAGCAGAGCTCACACTCTCGGTATCAGTGACATCCAGTGTTGTTGTTCGCACTCTGCTCGACGTCTCCTTCTTTAGATCCTCAGCTGCTTTCTCCGTCAGACAAGCTGCCAGTACCTGCATTCCTCGCTGGTCCAGCTGTTTCACAAGCAAATTTCCAAAGCCAGTGTCACAGCCAGTGATCAGCACATATTTATCTGGGAGATTCTGAAGGATTTGTCTTTCTTTGTACGATTTGTATACAAAGAAGAGGGCCAACGCCACCAGCAGAAGGAGCCACATTGTGAGGCAGTTTTGTCCGACTGTAATGCACAAATGCAAGACATCATTGACAATATTCTGAAATGCTGCTAGCAAAGTTGTTGTTACATGTGTTATTGCATGTTATCATGCTATGCATTTGGCATTAAATGGATCTATGTAATGGACATAAATAGTGACATATAGGCAAGCTTAAAATACTATGGTCCATCAAATACCACCATCTATTTCAGAATATAATTGGATGGGTCCATGAGCATTCACAAAATAACTACATTTTATGATAAATTGTTTACCTTCTTATTGCAACCACAAAAATGATATACTGTTGTTTTCAAGTCAAGTAAGGTTTATTTTGAAACTGTAATATATATTAGACTAATATAGCCTAATATATATTTGCCTTAGACTAAATCTCCTTTCTTCCAGTCTAAATGCGTGACCACGTGTCCTATGCATAGTCCTGTTTATTAGTAGATTTCCACATAATGGTTTGTATTGGCCCCGAATATATTTATATAATGTTATCATATCTCCTCTGAGGTGGCGTTTTTCTAAACTAAACAGATTTAAATTAATTAACCTTTCTTCATAACTATAGTGCTCCATTCCTTTTATTAATTTTGTAGCCCACCTCTGCACCTTTTCCAGTGCTATAATATCCTTCTTTAGAATAGGTGCCCAAAATTGCACAGCATATTCAAGGTGTGGTCTTACCATTGATTTATAAAGGGGCAAAATTATATTTTTATCCCGCAAATTGATGCCCCTTTTTATACATGACAACACCTTACTGACCTTAGCAACTGCTGACTGACATTGCACATTGAGGCCTAGTTTGTTGTCTATAACAATTCCCAAATCCTTCTCATTTGTTGTTATCCCTAATTCACTACCATTTAGGCTGTAACTTGCTTGTGCATTCCTTACCCCGAAGTGCATAACTTTACATTTATCTACATAAAATTTAAGCTGCCATTTGTGTGCCCAGTCCCCCACTCTATCTAAATCCCTCTGCAGCAATATCCTCTTCCGGGCAAGTCAAAACAGAGGACACTCCAGAGGAGGAAAATCACAGACAGATGTGAGACCGTGTTGGCCCCTGGAGAAAAACCTGAATTGCATATGTTCATAGTATGCCCATCAAAGTGTAAGTGCAATTAACCCTTGTCAGTTTACCAAATACATGAAGGTACCATTCCATGGTTATTTTTGTTCTTGTTTTTTGGTACTTTCTCCTTATGGGGATTGAATGCAAACCCAAGGAGGTTTCTAGAAGGCTTGAATACCACATACAATCTTGGACTCTATTAGATAGTTGTTTGATTTCTTTTTTGTCTACACTATCGTGCTTTTTGTTTTTTGCTTTTATTTTGAGAATCACAATCGGTCCATACGAGCGCCCCTAGGTGGATTTTGTTTTTACCACTCCACTAATCCTGACGAAAAGGAGACATCAGACACTTGTAGACCACCCAATTGACCTCTGCTAGGGGAAACTAGCTTTCTAATCTAAATGCACTGAAGAAATTGAATGACATAATGATGAAACTTGAAACATCACCGATGTCCATAAGGAAAAGGACACTGGTTAATGCTTATCTGGTTGTCTGCCCTTTTTTCATCCCTTTATTATCTTACATATAATGAAATCCCATATAATGTCATGCCACTCCAAAGCTTGAAACCTGCAGCCCTTAGCTCTTCCTGGTATGACAATGTAGCCTAACGTCTACCTTCCTTGTCACGGAAATGGGATGTAAGGTTCACCAGAGGCAACCAAATCTCAACACTCTGCTCTAGGGCTTGCCTGACTGCACATACAACAATCCTTACAACAACTCTGGACAAGATAGACCAGACGTTGGCGCCTTGGAAGCAGTTGCTCTGAATCTCTGGAACTAAGAAACAAAACAATGTTTGCCAGGCTTCTTCTTAAGGTACCAGGCCGAGGGGGACTCAAATTGTGGAACAAGAGATAAGGGACCTGCTATCCTACTCGCCGAGACCGATTTCAAAATGTTTTCGGCCACCAGTGCCTTGTTTGCTCCGCTGGCGGAGTTTGGTTCTCACCCACATCAACCAATTGAGAATTTAGGCCTAATGCCATTTGCAGGAAAAATTCTATAGTTTTATGCAATACTAATTATGTCAAGTTTACAACCTTAGTTGCAAGAATCAAAGGTTCATATACAACCATGAGATATTTTAATGCCATTTGTAGCAAATGTGAAAATCCTTGCAAATGAAAACCAGACACATGTTCCACACCTTTTATACAGTTCTAATTATGACAATTTTTACAATCCTAGTTGCAACAGTTAAATCCTCATGTACAACCATGAGATCAACCCACACGTAGAACAGAATGTATCCACTCCTTCACTGTGACAAGTAAAATGACATATAAAGGTTAATAGTAAAATAAAGCAGTACAGTGTCCAATCTGAGTTTGTGTACCTCTTGGCACAGAATACAGACCTCCAACATCTGACCCCCATACCCCCCCAAAAGAATCCATAAGTAATATAGAGCATTTATTTTCCTGAGAATACTGACATAATAGAAGGGCTAAAAAATAGCTCCAGATAACTAGTCAGCCACTGAATTAAAGTTGATCCCTAGTTGATTACCGGTGACCCTTTTTTTAATCACTGTTTTAATTTACCGTTAATTTCTCATTACAGCTTTATGCACATCCCAAGCATTCATTTTCTGTGTTGCTTGTACTACTTCTTGAAGTCTGTACTACTGGAACTGTATTCCCCATAGCTACAACCTTTTTTTTTATAAAGCAGGGTATTCTTCATATATTTCTTTTTTTTCACAAGCTGAAAACAGCAAGAGTTAAATCTAAAGTACACTTAATAAAGAATACATGTATAGTCCATTCCATGCAAGCTGAACTTTAGTCCCATACAAGCAGGAAGATAATTATTGAAGAAAAACTGTACATCTCTGCAAATGCCCTTACCTTTCGAAGAATCACTATTTTCTCATGTTTCTTTTTTAACCTTTACCTTAACATAAAGAACTACATTCTTTTGCATAAGTAGCTAAAGTTACATGGAAACTACAGAAAATATTACCTTGTCTGTAATGGAGAGAGGCTCATTCAAAGTGCCACAATAAACATATATCACACTTGCACTATTATGTATAACTGTCTCCTCCCTCCAGCTTGCAGTGCATGTTATGTCCACCGGAATTCAGTGTTACTAGCAAATAATTACTCTCCGACTATGCTCTAAGTTTAGTACAATGAGATTAAATTCACTGTTGGTTTTACTTTAAGATTGATTTATTACAACATTTGATTTTAATTGCACAATACCGAACACTGGAATGGGTGAATTTGGTATTGAAATATTGCACATGGTTGAAAAAAAAGTCTTTGTCATTTTACCCTTCCATTGTGGAATTTATTCAGTGTAGTAGAACATTATAGTTACCAACTACCCCTAATGGATAGAACATACTTACGGTCTCTGATGTCCCTATGGAAGATAGGGACATCATCAGGCTCTTGCGCAATTAATTTTTGCTCTTAAACATTGTAGGGGACAAATATTTACCTTTAAATTATGTACTATACTGACAATCTGATATGCTCCTTGGATTCATGCTTATTTCACGATGTTGCTCAGCAAATTAAAAATGCATTGTGTGATGTCCCAAATGTTTGCACCATAGACCATCTTTTCCATCAAGTCTTTGCTCAAAAGGTAGGTTTTAGTAGTCGGTAGGTGACATTTATTAATTATTTTTTTTACTTTAGTTTGGATTATCATCTGTATTTAGTATCCCAGAGCAGGGAGACTCGCCGCAGGACTGTTTAAAGGTAAGTACCGGGGGGGGGGGGGGGTATTTATGGCGTCGGCGAAGTTTAAAATGCCCCCCCTCGGCGGCGGGGGGGGCGGCGTTTTAAACTTCGCCCCAGGCGGCGTTAAGTCTTCGGCCGGCCCTGTCGGCTCCACTGTGGCTTTCACAGTTTGGATCACTACAGCACCTTTCTTCATGATCGATGAACGCACGACAGTAGACGACCGAAGAGTGCGACCTGGGGCTCTCAAAAAAAAAAAACCTAGAAATCTAAAATAAAAAACTGCCACTGCCATCCAACCTAATAGTTTTAAAAATAATAATACTAGCTTGGTATGTCAGGAAGCATATTAGCCCTTTAAACATAAAAAATCTGCAATTCTGTGTCAGTAAAGGCACTAAACTTGATGAAAATGTTTTTTAAATTCTTTTCCATATTTGATATATTGTTCATACCAAATGATGGACATATAAAATGGTGTCAAAAGGAAGTCCTATGTATAAAAATGGTAAAAAATCTGGTAGCCAGAATGTGAAGCATTCAAGGTACAGGCTAAAATTTTGCCCTGCTTGTACATAAGAAACAAAAAATAACCTCCCATTCCCACCCTTCCTGCGCATCCCCACTCATGGGAATAAAAAGGGGCAGGATTATGGCTGTAGGAGGCCATAGGGGGATGGGATCAATACAAACAAAATGAAAAACATTTGGGGTAAAAAGAAACAATGTCCCTAAAATACATATTTGGTTTGGAAAAACATGCATAATAATACAAAATATGAATTTGTAAACTTGCTTGCAGATGTGACAAAAGTCCAAATGTGGTTGAATACCTTTTTGATTCTTGCTTGGTTGGTTTCCAACGGTGGTTTGCAGAAGGTTTGGGATGTTTCAGGAAAGCTTTTTTATACGTTTAGAATAGCATAATCCTTAAGATAGTTAAACAAGTCCCCTTTCAGTTCCTGTGCGTTTGCAATGATACCATTTTGGGGATGGTACCTGGTGTACCCACAATGTCTTCTCAACATTCACAGTTGTGTTTTAGTGCCCTGAGCAGCTTATGTGCCATGCCACATTGTTTCATGGGGATTATAAGTGGATCATATTGTAAACAACATAGCACATTCACTCTAACCACATACACATACATACAAACATACCATACACTTACACATACATAAACACACTCTTTATCCTACTTCTCCTTCTCCCACTCTTGCAGGCATCACTAAATCTGACACACTTATCCCATATTCTGACACACACTCATCCTAACACCATACACTAACACTGACACACATATTCTAACACAATACACATACAGTAACAGACACACAGACACAGCAAAACATACAGAAAAAGGGGAGTGCACAACCTAAAACACATAAAAGGCATACATACTCAGCCTGGTGGAGGTATAGTGCACTACAGTGATGAGATCGTGATATAATTTCCAAATTCCCTGTGCTTAGGTGTAACAGGTGCTCCTCATCACACAATGCAACTACAAGTACTTGTCTTAGCCGAAGGTATGTGAGGCATGGTAAGACTTCATGTAGAGTAACTATTGGACTCTCTGACAACTTCACTAATAGAATAGGCTGATATAATGTGCACAGTGATTATTATTGTTGGCCAAATGAAGTATTTCTCCTCCCGATAAATGTTTTTGTTGAGGATTTGTGTCAGTGTCTCCAAGGAGATACTCTACTCTTGGTGGACTAATGGACTGTTTTTTTGTGTGTAATGCATTTGTGTTGAAAGACTTTTCAAATTCAAGATGAATCCGTTTCAACAGTTTTTGCTCCCTCCTCTTTAGCACCTTGTATTGTACCTGAAGTCTTGTGCCTGAACATTCTAGATGGCCAAATAGATTATTTTCAAATACACCAAAAGGTGTCACTAGAGTACATTTTCCCATGTAAATACAGTTCAATAAAGAAAAAGCTGGATAAAAGAAGATTGAGTATTTAGTGGAAGGTGGTGTATTTATAGGCCCAGCATACAAAAAGGCATTAGCTTGCAATGAAGAAAAATAAAAAATTAGCAACATTTCACACGATTAAAAAAAAGCAAACAGCACTAGAAATCATGGTTCTAATGAAGCACTAAGGTACAAACATGCTAAACATCACCTTTAATTACCTATAATAACAGCTCATATCTCTTCCATTAAAAGTATTAATACATAATACCATTTGTCACTGAGTAATGAATTAAATTAATAACTATGTACTGGCAATTTCATTTGATGACTGTTTGCTATATTGCAATGGCAAACAATGAATGCAAAATTATTGGAAATGATCTAATAAAAGTTATTATTAATATTTTTATAAACAAGAAAAAGAAAAAATGTCGGTGCGCTAAGCTAGTCTCAGGCTCAAAAAATACAAATGAGGCCTATCAAACATTTGCATGCTGCAAATACAGTGTGTTGGCTGTACAATGTATACAAAAACTAAAACAAAAACAGAAAGCGCAGACAGTTTTGGTTTTTGTATTAATATTTTTATGTACTAAAATAATTTAATATATTATTTTACTATATGGAAGTCTTAAAACATAATTTATTTGTTTTGCAGGATGTCCAAAATGTCTTCTGAGGCTCACTGAGGCTCTATCAACAAAAATTTAACCAAAAACACAAGAAAAGCAAACACACACCACTGGTGTAAATGAATAAATAATACTTTCCCTAATTAGGCAGCACTCTGGATTTGTTGAGCTGTAAGGAAGGTGGTCTACATTATATCTACGGGCAAGCTGCGAAAGAAGATATCCTGAGGAAATCCTGATTCATCTCCTGAGGCAGTCGGTTGACCGGTGAAACGCGTTGAGAGAGAGAGAGAGGGATATATTGGGAAGCTCTTGCTGCTGGATGGTGGACTTCCCTGTGCCTGGTTTTATGCTGATTACTTTGTACACGCTTTTGTATATTTCATCTGTTGTATCTGCAATACTACTAAGCCCCTATTTGCATATGGAGTTACACTATTTTTTGTCAAATATCTATTTTTCCCTATGTGGATGTGTGCCTCATTTGGAAGAGTTGCAACAATAACTTAGCCCATCTTCTAAAAATTGCAACTATTCGTTGAAAGATTGTATTTTTTCTTTAGGAATTAAATGCAGTGCTGTATACAATAATGTAATTTAGCATTGAACAAAACCTAGTTTTATAATTTTTTTTACAATAAGCTGCCAGGAGGCTGCCATTGTAGGCAATTTGATATTGTTGGCGTTGTTCATCAGACATCACATTGAACTGAATGTTTATGGGTATGCTAATGAGGTCCTTCTTATCCAATGAAAAGTTAATTAGTAAATACTAATAAACTCTAGTCAACTCCCAGGCCATAAACCCACAAAACAAACACTCCGAACGTTAGATACATGCAAATGTTTAATGGGCATATCTCATAATCACACCACAAAATCTGACGATTCCGCGCCGAATCCAATGCATGTCAAAGCAGACTGCTGAGCTCAAAGTAGTTGTGAAATTAGATTGAATTATGTTTATTAACACTCTAAATGTATGCATGTATTATTATAAATGCATTATTCATAAGTAAAATATATTGAGTTAATCGTAAATTCCCATTTTTATAATAGGGATTACGCAAAGATTTTTAAATGATAAATGTAAGTAGTTTTAAAGGCTACAGAAAAGTATACACATCAAGGTAATTCAATTGGATTTCTTGCTACACATTACACACATTAATTTGAAGCATTGTGGCACCTGTTCATGTTCTTTCCGGTTGTTTTGATTTCACCAATTGGGAGCTGGTACATTTCTGGCATGAAGCTTAGAAAAGTAACTATTCTAAATTGTGTATGTGGGTAAGTAACTGGCTCAGTGATAGGAAACAGAGGGTGGTTATTAATGGTACATACTCTGAGTGGGTGACTGTTACTAGTGGGGTACCACAGGGGTCAGTTTTGGGTCCTATTCTTTTTAATATATTTATTAATGACCTTGTAGAGGGATTGTATAGTAAAGTATCAATCTTTGCAGACGATACTAAGCTCTGTAGCGTGGTTAACACAATAGAGGACAGTGCACGATTACAAATGGATCTGCATAGGTTGGAGGCTTGGGCTGGGATGTGGCAGATGAGGTTCAACACGGATAAATGTAAGGTTATGCACATGGGGAAGAAAAATCCAGGCTGGGAATATGTATTAAATGGGAAAACACTGGGGACGACTGACATGGAAAAGGACTTAGGAGTCTTGGTTAACAGTAAATTTACCTGTAGCGACCAGTGTCGGGCAGCTGCTGCTAAGGCAAATAAAATCATGGGGTGCATCAAAAGGGGCATGGATGCCCATGACAAGGAAATAATTCTACCATTGTACAAGTCACTAGTCAGACCACACATGGAATACTGTGTACAGTACTGGGCACCAGTGTACAAGAAAGATATAGTGGAGCTGGAGAGGGTTCAAAGACGGGCAACCAGAGTAATAAGGGGAATGGAAGGACTGCAGTACCCAGAAAGATTATCAGAATTAGGGTTATTTAGTTTGGAGAAAAGACGGCTTAGGGGGGACTTAATAACTATGTATAAATATATAAGGGGGCAGTACAGAGATCACTCCCAGGACCTATTTATACCCAGGACTGTATCTATAACAAGGGGACATCCTCTACGGCTGGAGGAAAGAAGGTTTCTACACCAGCACAGACGGGGGTTCTTTACAGTAAGAGCGGTGAGACTATGGAACTCTCTGCCAGAGGAAGTGGTAATGGTAAACTCAATAAAAGAGTTTAAAAGGAGCCTGGACGTGTTTCTTGAAAGCAATAATATCACAAGTTATGGATAGTAAATTAATAGGGACAGAACGTTGATCCAGGGATTTATTCTGATTGCCATATTTGGAGTCGGGAAGGAATTTTCCCCCTGGTATGGGGCAATTGGCATCTGCTTCATAAGGGTTTTTTGCCTTCCTCTGGATCAACACGGTAGGGACACAATATGTATATAGGTTGAACTTGATGGACTTTGGTCTTTTTTCAACCTTATGAACTATGTTATGAACTATGTTAAATTGTAAAAGTCACATAAAAAGGAAAAAATAACAAAACTAAAAGAATAAATAAATATATAGTGAAAACAAATCTTAAAAATTACCACTTTGCAGCGGAATTTGCATGGGACTCTGGAGGGGCTAAAGTTGGCACTGTTTTTGACTTTTGTATAAACCAACATGCTTACAGGCAGCTGAGGTTAGTAGACCACCTGGCCCCTTCTGGAAAATCACTGTGTGTTTTCAGTACCTGCAACTGACACAGGCTTTACACATCTATCATGCTCTAAGCCATTCTTTACAGAACAAGACATGTTTTAAGATATTTATTATTCTCTCCTCGATATATACGAATCACTTTACCTCCTTCGGGAACAAAGAATCATGTCTAAGTTCATGGTCGGCCTGTGAACAAACATAAGTCTGGTGTTATTGATTACTTAGTTTCTTCTAGGGCTGCAACAACTAATCGATAAAATCGATAATAATCGATAATGAAAATCGTTGCCAACGAATTTCATTATCGATTAGTTGAATCGATTTTTATCGATTATAAAATGAGGGTTTTTTCAGAGCAAACGCTCTGAAAAATACCCCTCATTATATAATCGGTTTAGTCTGACTCCCAGCAGCAGCTCCTACTTACCAGTCCCTCCCTGCAATCACTGTGACAACTGGCCCCGCCCCTTCCTTCTCCCAGAAGGCCAGAACCACATGGCTGTGACACTCATCTAACTGTAAGTATAAAATTAATATTTGGGCTGCTGAAAGTTAGGGGAGGTGGGGGTTAATTTAGGGGCAGTTATGGTTAATGGGGTGTTTAGGGTTAATTTAGGGGCAGTTTTGGTTAATGGAGTGTTTAGGGGCAGCTATGGTTAATGGGGTGTTTAGGGTTAATTTAGGGGCAGCTATGGTTAATGGAGTGTTTAGGGTTAATTTAGGGGCAGTTATGGTTAATAGGGTGTTTAGGGTTAATTTAGGGGCAGCTATGGTTAATGAGGTGTTTAGGGTTAATATAGGAGCAGCTGTGGTTAATGGTGTGTTTGGGGTTAATTTGTGGCAGTTGTGGTTAATGGGGTGTTTAGGGTTAATTTAGGGGCTGTTGTGGACATGAGCCCCGCAGAAATTTTAAAACAGCCTTGGCCATGAAAGGTAAAAAAAAAAACACAAAAAAACAAAACACTAGAACTTATAGGGTTTATTCAATATAAAATGCAAGTGCATGGAAATTGATTACAATTGAAATTGGCAGTTGAGTTAACCCTTTAAAAGGAACCTTAAGTGGTTTCCTTTTATTGGGTCAGTGTTGAATAAGATGTAAAGCCACATAAACCTTCAGAAGATCAGAGGTCTCTTCATTGTGTGTAACTGAAATTATAATTTTCTTGTGTTCAGAAACAACAAATCCATTTTTTTCCTCACAGAAGGTATACATTCTCAAATTATACCTAGACATATTACACCTACATTTTTTACCCTCTTGTCCTAGTTGTTACTTTTATACTATAATTCTGTTATTTATTCAACACATGTGTTGGACCAGCCTAAACTAGGATTTATGAGCTATTAATACAATACGACGGTCATATCATGTGAGTTTTTTACAAAAAAATTATATTGTGTCTGAGACCTGTTGCATCAGACCCTGTGGTATTTGTAAAATACACATTTTTGTTCTTTATTCACGATAGTCAAAGACGAGGATAGGAGATTCGTCCGCAAATCTTTCACATGTGCTATAAATCATGATGACAAATGTAATGGTTATCTGTAGACATACCTATTATTTTTTCTGCCAAGCAATCATTTTAAATTAACTTATTCGTTTTTATTTACTCTGTAACCTAGAAACAGTTAACATCGGTGGAATTTCTCAGCTATTCTCAAAAATGTGTATAGATTTTTGCTGGCTGCAACACGTAACTGAGGTGGTTTTAAGACATAGGAAGCAGTTATACACTTTGTGATGGTTTAGGGTAGGTTAAATTCATGACAAAATCTGCTATTGCAGTAGGAAAGTAAGACAGGGGTAGATACAGGATCTTGGCATCCAGGCCTGCAGAGTAACGGCTCCAGGGATACACTGCGGTCAGCGCATGCTCCATGCAGTCTGTGACCAAGGACAGCTTCGCACTGGACATTGACAGAACGGTTTCAAGGGTGCTGCAATCTGGATGTGACAAAAGCAGAGTTATTTTAATTATTGCAATTCTAGCGTCTGTGTTTCTTAGATACTGACATTAAAGATTGAATATTAACATGAGAATAAAACAGTATTTGTGGCCTTTCTCAGTGCCCAATACAATTCTTTTCACATAGGCTCCCAGAGCATTAATAGAAACATAAAAAGTGATGGTGTATAAGAACCATTCGGCCCATCTAGTCTTCCCAGCCTCTGAATACTTTCCTCAGTCCCTGGCCTTATCTTATATCAAGCTTAGCATTATGCCGATACCCTTGCTTGTTTAAACACCTTCACTGTATTAATCTCTACCACTTCTGTTGGAAAGCAATTCTATGGATCCACTACCCTTTCGCTAAGGTAATATTTCCTGATATTAGTTTTAAACCACTGTCCATCTAGCTTAAGACTATGTCCTATGTCCTCTTGTTGTGGTGGTATTTCTTATTTTAATCACATTCTCTTCTTTTATCATGTTGATTCCCTTTAAGTATTTAAATGTTTCTATCATATCCCCTCTGTCATGTCTTTCTTCCAGGCTATATATGTTAAGATCCTTTAACCTTTCTTGCTAAGTTTTATCCTGCATGCCGTGAACCATTTTTGTAGCCCTTTTTTGAACTTTCTCGAACAACATTCTGCTAGCATTTCCTGCTGCTCTATTACACGGTCTACCTACCCTTAAGTCCTAATAATTACCTCAAAGTCCCTTTCCTCAGATGTTGAGGTTAGGACTGTATCAAATATTCTATACTCTGCCCTTTTTATACCCTAGGTGTATTATCGTGCACTTACCCACATTAAACATCAGTTGCCACAGCCCTGACTATTTTTCCAGTTTATCTAATTAATTTGCCATTTGGCTTTTTACTCCAAGAAACAGCAACCCAGTTGCAAATCTTTGTGTCATCATGACCTTCTGCGGTATCACTAATGAAAATATTAAAGAGAATGGTTCCAAGCACAGATCCCTGAGGTATCCCACTGGTAACAAGACCTTGCTCTGAATATACTCCATTGACTACAACCCTCTGCTGTCTGTCACTCAGCCACTGCCTAATCCATTAAACAATATTGGGATCCAGACTCAAAGATTGCAGGTTATTGATAAGTCGTCTATGTGGGACAGTGTCAAACTAAATTATTTTAGTCACCCAATCAAAAAATCAATAAGATTAGTTTGGCATGATCTCCCTGAAGTAAAATAGGACTGGCTGTTATGGTATGCACCTTAAATTGATATTGGGCCTGGGAATGATCACGATACCTCATTCACCAGAATACCTTGACAGAAGGTAAGAGCAAACAAGAAATTAAATCACAATCCAAAACTGTTAAAAGGTAATTTCCTATGTTAATTACAGATATCATTATCAAAATGCTAAATTATCTATCTTAAAGAACACCTACATTTGTCAAGGTACTGTTGACCATAACTTTTTCGGGTTTCCTCTGGAAGACGCGCCCAGATTTTTCGCAATTGTTCCTTTTGTAGATTTGCATCTGTCACCTGTGTTTTAAAGAAGCCAGGCTCCACAATAGATACCTTCACACCAAATGGGATCATTTCAACCCTGTAACATGCCAGTATCATAATGAATGTATTAATTCATCTGGAAATTCAAGATGATAACCCTTCAGCTTTTAAAAGCTAGTATAGGTACAATGTACAAAAGGCATAATGTTTGCTACATACAGTATTATTGTCACCAAAATCCCCAAAACAACATGTTTACTAAAACAGGATAATTCTTTAACATTAGGGGTGTAGACTAATAATAATGTCAAAGAAATGATGGTTACAGATTTTTGTCATTTAAGAAAAGGTGGTGAGATAGACTTTTGCCACAGGAGGTACCGAACTCTGCTGCTTGTGAATAGGTACCTGCCTGTTAGCAGGGATGCTTTCTCTCTGTTGCCTTAGGTCTACATACATTTCTAATTGAGCCATTCCCCTTAAAGGAGGTAAGTAAGATGTAATAATGTGGATTACCATAAAATAGCAAAGGTAAATATTTTAAAAAAATCTTGGAAATTAGAGAGAAAAGCAAAATAATTGTTTTATCCCAATTTCTATGCAAGAAGGGAGTACTCATTTTATTTATAGGCTGAAATCATGCAGGATAAAATGCATCATAGCGGATTTGTCAAATGATAATGTTAAAGGACTAAATAGGAATACAAAGTCCAAATAGCTGAGATTTGTATCAGCGTTTGCTCACCGAAGTCTGTCGGAGAATGATTCCACTCCATATTTAGACATGCAGTATCCTCCCCCGCAGAAAGTCAGCCTTCCGGCAACACTCGCTACATTCACTAAACGTCCTTTAGCTTTTTTAATGAGGGGTAGCATTTTGAGACTGACATCAATAACGCCTAATAAGTTAACATTCAAGATTTTAAAAAAATCCTCCTTAGTCAGCCATTCATTTGGTGCAGTTGGGAGAGACACACCAGCATTATTCACCAGTCCCCACAGTCCTAAAAAAGAAAGATGACAAGACGCTTAAATAGACATTGTGAATCTGACTTAAACTGGTGACATGCTGCTACAGAACCCCACAATAAATAAAATAGCAAATCCTGAATCATTATGAAATCATAATATATATAAAGAAAAAATCTTAACTGTGCCAATATGCACATATCTATACTGGATCTATAATATAGAGAGTCTATAGCATATGTGGTACACAAAAGGTATCAGGAACCTGATTACAAGTGCTAGATAATCAACAAAATAATTTAAACCAAAACCAAGGGAACCTGTAAGTTTGAGATTAAAGATGAAAATTAGAAATTTATCTTAACAGGGGTTGTGGATCTCTTGGATAAAATCAGACTATTCACATGGGCTATTAAAGGGTTGATATTTTAAGAGGCTCATGGTCAGCTCATTTAAAAAGTTTTTTGGGTATGGCCTGGATGGATAGGAAAGGCAGTAAGATGGATTGTTGCATTGAACTCTGCTACGACTCATGCCTTTGAATTTTAGAAAGTCATTGGGCCAGTTTGACATTTGATACTTAAGGTAAGTGTAATGGGTACAGTACAGATTAAGTGCATAAAGACAAATGTTGTAGCATGTTCTAGTACAGTCAAAGCATAGATTTATTAATGCATTCTAGCAGTTCAGTATCTATGCTATAGGCTCAGTGACTAAATAATACTTTTGCCAAAGATCAATTAATGTCTAACCTTTATCACCAACAACACTAGTGACCCACTTGACAGCTGAACTGACACTCTGGCTGTCTGTGACATCAAGTATAACTGTCTGAAGTCTGCGGGATGTCTCTTTCTTCAGATCCTCAGCCCCTTTCTCTGTCAGACAAGCTGCCAGTACTAGTAGTCCTCGCCGGTCCAGCTGCTTTGCCAATAGGTTCCCAAATCCAGAATCACATCCAGTAATCAGTACATATTTATCCGATAAATTCTCAAGTATCTGGCTCTGTCTGTGCCATCTGTACCAGAAGATTAGAACCAACACTGCTACCAGGATGGGGAGCCACATTGTAAGAAACTGACTGAAAAACAAAAATAAGTGGTTGAAAAAAGCAAAATTAAAGAAATGATAATGTAATGCAGACTGGGTCATAATTTTGCCTTAGACAAAAAGTAATAATATTATACCAGGTTAAACAATTGGTTTCTTTGAACTATAATTTTCTGTTTCAGAAAGCTACAAAAGATTGTTATTTCTTGGGCCAGAAAACAAAACTACTAAGAATTACAAGCATTTGCTTGTAATGTGCTTGTTAAGATTCACTGAAGCTGTAACATAAGGAGGAAAGCACTATAACAGCTCTTCTCTTACAGATATATTACACCAATTTTTTGTTAACACTTGAAAATGCTTGGCCAAGTATGCAGAAAATAGAAACATGTTGGTAATTCAGCCTCTCTAGCCCCATGACAAAGGAACCTTGACCCGCTTAAGGTTTTTTTTTGATGGGACTTGAATGCATGATAACCAACATTTCCTGGCCAAACATAGGGAGTGGCTCTCCAGATGTTTTGGACTGTATCCGTCAGCTAATGATGGATTAATAAAGGTGGAAGCCCAAAACATCTTAAGCAAGGGCGGCACACTTAAGTTCCTATGGAGGAAGCGCAGTCTAAATATTTGAGCACTGTAAAATCACATGTTCAAGTGGGGATATACAGAGGTCAGTTTGCCGCTATCTATGTCCTGAGTTTGACCTCCTTGACATAGAGTGTTTGTGTCCGACAAGTGCATAAAACACTGCATATACTGTAAATGTAGAGGTCAGCAAAAAAGCAGTAAATATCCTTAGAAATCACAACCATTAGCTTTGACAAATCTCATCTTCAAATGCAGACTGTGTAGCCCTGAAGATGGCACTTAGCTCATGAACAGAAAACAGACATATAAGTAAGCTTTCTGAACAATTTTACTGAGGTAAGCTATGCGCCTACAAATACCTTAACACGGTATAGTATAAAAAAGAAAAAAATTCTCATTAAAAGCTAGCTGAGATTTGGGGGTATAGGCTATGAACTCAAAAGGAAATACCTTTGCCAATGGTCTCTGTAGGATCAGTAGGGAGCCCAGAAATCTACTGCCCTAAAAGACACAATGTTTATGGAACAACAGGAATTGTTTTTAAATTAAACAGTTAAAAAAAAATATCCGTCTTAAACATACCTTACTCAAAAAATATTCACACAACACTCCCTGGTAAACCAATGTCCCTGAACTTTAATCACAGACCTAATGCAAGTGTCCCTCTTTGGCCATTTGAAATTTATTCAGATATGCTCAGATATGCTCTAGTAACATAGTTGTGAGAGCATTTTAATTATAAATTTAATTTCTTAATTTAGTACAGTCATACATGTATTGTAGCACCAATATCATAAAGCCACTATCAAAAGGTATTTGAGAAACAAACGGTCAGATTGTAAATTGCTACGGCTGTAAACTACCTGTATTCAGGTTCACTTTAAGTTGCTTTTTATTATGTGAATATACAATTATGTTTGATTTTTTCTGCTGTGTAACTCATTTCAATAATGCCAGAAGGATCACATGGAGAAGAGGACTAGATTAAGAAGCAATAATCAGACAATAGTAGTCCTGTTCTTACCTCAGACTTGACAGCTGCAGAGCAGTGAGTTTGTCAGCCAGGAAACATGATATAATGGAGGCAAATGTCAAAGCCTGACTACATAGATGGACTTTATCACTGTTTGTTATCAGTTCTTCCCTCCTCGGTAAAGCGAGTACAACACTGTGTCTGATCTCTGAAAATATCTTGCACTGAGTCGTACACTGAAATCACATCATCCTCATCAGCTTCTCCTTGGCCAAGGATTACAGAAGTTATCCTGTTTATAACTGCACCATGAAGTAATGGTTGTTACAATTGAAATATTTTAATAAGCAAAATACACATATCTCAAACCCACTTTATATGAGTGGCTTCAGGCAGACTCTGCAAGGTGAGGTGAGGTGAGGTGAGGAGACAGGGGTAAAACGTCAAGACTAGAAATCAATTAGATAATGGTGGCTTTGTCAGCCTGAGTTTAGGCAAAATATCCCAAACAATCACTCCTATTGTCAAACAAACCACAATCTATGGGCAGTTTAAATAGATGAATACAATTATGTTAATGAATATAATTTTGTAACAGAAAGTTCTTTGTGGGCAGGGAACTTTTGAAGAGTTCCTCAGGAAGGGTCACATGGAGAAGGAGCCTGCATATGACAACAGAAAATGTCTCAAAATGGGAGCAAATTCCTCTACATCTTCCTCTAACTAGTGATCCTGGGGACACTCAATCCACAACACCTAGGAATACTGTACTTCTATAGCTATAGATGCGGATGAAGAAAGAATATACCAGATTAAGGAAGATAGAATTGAGAAGAGAAGGGAGAAAGAAGATGAAAAAGAAGATACAGAAGTGGTCGTCAGAAGTGGAAGTAGTCAGCAGAGAAGGCAGAGAAGGAGAATGGGAGTGTGAGAGTAAATGGGTTAATGTTGGCACCAGGCAAAAAAATTTGTTCCCAAAATCAAAATGCCCCAGAATTTCGGCCGAACCGAATGGGCAGGTAACTAAATAAGTTGCCCGAAAACAAATGGGCCAAAAACATACTGAAACATTTCTGGACAGAGTTCTGGCCCTAATATTTTTTTTTGCTCAGAACAGGGACAAACCCTGCATTTTAAAGTATATTGTAAAAAACACATAAGTCCAAAATAAGACACATAACAAAACACAGTTTCTAAAATCACTGTGCCTCATGACATCATGTGATGGGCTAGGACCAACTGAGAGCGCCGGTATAGTTCGTATAATGCGAGAAAACTGAAATACGGGAAAACAGTTATTTGAAACAACTTACCTTTACAGTAGATAATAAACATTGCAAATATACTTGTAGCTTTTATTTAAAAAACAGTAGTCACAGGGAGGTAGTGGTTGCGCTTCACATGGATAGTAGTTATAAAAAAGAAAGAAAAGCACAATGGTTTAGTATGTCTTATCAAGCAGATGGGGGCTTAATGATTAGCCCCAAAGTAGGCGATATGATCCTCGCCTAGGGATATTCTTGCGTCACACTGTTACGGTTCTTTTGATGATTTTTGGTGAGCAATGTTGGAATTGCTCACTCCTCTGCGCTTAGTTGGTATGATCCCCACATAATGGTAGTAGATGGTTTTTCCGGATAAAAAATATATAAAAGAGTAAAAACAGGTCCAGGAGCAAGAATAACTTATTTAAAAAAAAATATTTATTCAAGCTGGTAATAAAACCTAGTAAAAGACAAAAAAAAAAATAGCACACACGTTTCGCCTAACAGCAGGCTTCCTCAGGGTGTGAAACAGAGCTCCTGGATTCATTTTCCGTTGATACATTATTTAAAATATGTAAAATGGCACCAAAATGATGTTATAATCTAGGGGCGTGGCCTAAAACAGTTAAACAGTAGAAATTTACCTATTTATAAAAATACAAAATAATGATAAAATTTACAAATAATTAGATTTGATAGACATTGCAAGCAATATGGAGCTAACCTCTATAAGTAAAATGCTGTTTTGGTAGCTTGTATAGGTTTTAGATATTTATAAAACAGGGACATATTAGGATTGTTAGCAGTTAGAACAGGTTAAAATAATATACTTTATAATAATAGAATTTAAAACGAAAATAAATGAAGTTGTAGAAACCGCCGTTTTGATATAAACAAAGCGAGGGTTTCTGGGAAATGTAGTTCCCATGCGTCTATTTAGTAAAAGATTAATAATCTGATAAATAAAGCTTTTAGAACATCAATAAAAAAAGGGAAATAACAGTTAATCTATCGAATTCTAAAAAATTTCTGACAGCTTGGCATCCATGTTCATGTTTAATGATTGTATACAGAGACTGTACATCACGTTACTAAAATAAAATTAGGGTTCCAAGTCAAATTTTCGAAAATCTGCAATAAGTTTATTGTATCCTTTAAATAAGATTAAGTTTTTTTTTACCACTGGTTATAGAATCAAATCTACATATTCTGATAAATTTGATAAAATAGAATTAACGCCTGGTAGGGCAATAGGGCACCCTGGATGATTTTTTTTAATGTTTATGGATTTTGGGTAGGAAGTAAATAACTGGTGTCACTGGATTTTGATTATTTATGTAATTGGCTTCTTCTCTCACGATTAATGAGTCCTTTAAACCTTCTTCTAATAAATCTTTTAATTTATTTTTCATTTGCTCAATCTGGTTATGGGTTAATTTTTTATAGGTGTTAATTTAATTGAGCTGTTTATAAGCTTCCTCTTCATATAGATTTTTATGTAAAATTACCAAACCCCCTCCTTTATCACAATTTCCTTATCTTCATATTGAGTATTTTTCTCTCTTTCATGGTAAAATGAAAGGGAGACTTATTTTACTAACTGTTTTATCTTTCTAGCTCTTTTACCCTGTCTGTTTTATTAGTTTTTATTTTAAAAAGGAGGCTGAGTAAGATGCAAGGATTATCAGAGAGAGTATGGTGTTTGAGGGGTTGTGGGTACATGTGTAAAGTGTTAGTGGGTATGTGTATATGTATGTATGTATGTATACTAGACTAATCGGACAAATTGCTTGGTTCATTTTTGGCCCCTTTGTTTCCGTTCCCTGCCCATTGGGTTTGGATGAAAATTTGCTTTTAACTCCAGAACAAAAGTCATTGCCCGGTGCCCACTTTCACGCTCTTGTTTAAACTCTCTAAATGTTCCCATTCCTTCTCTGCTGACCACTTCCACATCTTCTTCTATCTTTTGTCATCTCTCTTTGTCCACATCTCTGTAGACATAACCAAGCTGGCACTTCTGTCAAAATGGTGGTGCTTGTGGTGATGTCCTCTCCCTGGTTATCCAATCGAGGGAGCGGATGTCACCGCAAGTGCCGCCAATTTTGGCAGAAGTTCCCTTCTGGTAATGTCTGCAAAGATGTAGACGAAGAAAGATTGAAGGGAGAAGAAGAACCAGTGGAAGCGGTCGTCAGACAAGGCAGGGAAACGTTTTGTGAACGAGAGTGAGTGAATACGGACCCACATATTTTGGACGAATATTCAGAGTTTTTTTGCTTCATTGTCAAGTTTGTGGAGTACCTCCTTACCTCACCCGCAGCTTTCTTTCTATCTGCCCCTTTAAAGCTGCTCTCCCTGCACACCAATGACCCTTAGGTTACATCTTAAATCTATGACATCATATTTGGTGCAGACTGACATGCGCTCAGTGGGAGTGTCCGCCAATGCAGCTGCAGGAGCAAAATCTATTTGTTGTCAGCAATTTAGGCCTACAGAGCCCTGCTTCATGATCGATATGATCAGTACAAAGTCTCTTAAAAACAGCAGAGCAGAAAAAAAGCAGATAAAATATATTAAAAACCATGTCCAAATACCATGTAGACCCACCCCTAAAAGTAGAGATTATTGAGAAGAAAAAAGCAACAAACAAATAAACACAACACTTTGCTATGGGGTACTATATAAAAGATTAATGTGGCCCTCTGGACCATAAAATACTATATACATGGGTGTAAGGCTTTTTATCTCTGTTGGATGATCCTAAGAGTTTTTGTAGTAGGTACAGCATACAGATACCAGGGCAGCGTATACAGAGGGTGTTTTACAAATACATCAAAAACAAACAAATTAAACACTCCCAGTTGGAGATCTAACTGTACTATGGCCAGGCTGTTTGCTTGCCCGCCTATATTCTTGGCTGACTGCAGGTACTCAGTTAAACTAGGCACCTGAATAACAACATCCACAGTCCTGTGTAAGTTTCCTATTATACCTACTTTGTAGTTTGAGGATCAGTCCAGCAGCATGCTCTCAGGTCTTCCTCTCAGACTAGTCTAAGAGCTGCCTTTACAGTGCCTAACCACACCCTTGATAAATTAATTACAGATGTTCTTGGCGTCTTCTCTCAATCGGAAAACAGTGCTAATTAACTATTTCACTTCTAGTTCTGTATAATTTGTCACTATAGGATATTACTGTTACCAATAATGTTCACAATGTTATAGAATATAAATTAGGTTATTATTCATTAACCTACTCTAAAAAAGAAATCCTAAGTGAAACATTGAAAATTGTTTCTATACTTATTGTAATTTTTTTAACAAACTATAATTCATCATATTGAAATGATGAATTAACTGTTGAATATATCAATTGCAATAATATATCAACTGCAATATAAAATCTGAAAAGAAACACTAATAGTCTAAAAAGCCAAGACAAGTATAAAGCATATGAATAACTATATGGACTCACCAACAGGGCTCCAAAAGGAGCAACATGTATGAATTGAATAAAAATTCTACTTTAACCCCTTAATGACCAATGACATGCCAAGCACGTTACACAAATACAGTTAACCAATGACGTGCCTGGCACTTGAACAGTGTTTTTCTAATTCCTCGATGTCGAGGCATTCAGCACCACCAAAATTTACTGCAGGGGCCCCGTATGGCCAATCCCCTAGTGGTTAACATCCGTCATATACTGTATAGCGGTGCACAGTGTCACCAACAGTGACTCTCCCAGCACCTAACCACAACAGCACAACAATACCCTTTTGTATGGCGGTGTACACCTGATTTAAAAGAGCTCCTAACCTTCAATGGTGTTGTTGAAATGCCTTGATAGCGAGGAATACAGCGACACCGCTCCGGAAAACAGTGCCACTGTGAGAGCTGTGGGTTGAATAGAGGAATTCAACCATGCAAGTCAATAGATCCTAGCTTCCTAAACACAATGTGATTAGTAAAATATTTATAAGGGAAAAAAAAATAGTTAAAAATAAAATAAAAAAAATTGTAACATTTAAAAACAATCATGCAGTGATGTCACCATCAGGGGAACTATCCAGTTCCAGCGAAATGTAAACAAAGTCCAAAAATTAAAATAACAAATATATATTTTTATAAGCAAGTGCTAAAATTAGCACTGTATGCTCCCAAAAAATCCTGGCATGGAAAGAGTTAAAATACTAGCATTTCAAATACTCATGGGGTGTCTAATTTTAATTTTAAAAAAAAATTATGGTTTGATTGACCCAGGTTCAAAGATGTCCCAAATAGGGCATAGGCACAGACAGACCAGGTGTCAAAATAAAAAAAACAAATTTCACCATTTTTTTTTAAATAGGAAATTAGATGACCAAAAATGGTATCTGAAGAAAAGCACTTCTTGTTCTGAAACCCCCCATTAAATACCATGTGTGGGTACACTGAATCGGAGAGAAGAATATTACAGTTAAACACAATTAGACAATTTAGCTTATGATTAAGTACCTCGTGCAAAACATGTAAAGCACGTCTGCCTCAGCATCCTTTTAATAATTCACTACCACGCAGTCCTCATCTCCTGTTTCTCACTCCTTATCCACCTAGATTTAAGTTCCGGGAACAGGGCCCCCCATCCCTCTTGTATTTGTGTGTCAATTGCTGTATTATACTTGTCGTTATCTGTAAAAATTTTCATCATGTACAGTGTTGCGGAATGTGTCGGCGCTTTATAAATAAAGTATAACAATAATAAAAAATACTTAATCAAGATACTGTGAATCATATGTGGTGGCACTGTAGAAAACGTATGGGGGTATGTATTTACAGGGTGTACATATGTTTAATTGAGGAGAAAAATGGTGAGTATTCTGCTCACTGAACGAACAGTATTGGTGTCAGGAACCTTGGAATTAGATCCAGCAACCCTGAGCATAAGAGGTTGTTCAACTGCTCATTTCACTCCCAGGAGGCTCTGTAGTTGGGGGAATTCATGTCTCCCCATGTTCCCTGTCATCTCTCTTCAGATTTCTGACACACTTGTAACTCAATATTCAGGGGCCTTTGTATCCCTTACTGAAGCATTGATTCTTCCCTAATTTCCTGTCCCTGATTTTAGTTTAGGGATTTTTAGAGGCCTGACCCCTTCACTTGGAATCTGGCTTTTGTGTTCTTGCTTGCTTCTCTTGGTACTTTGTTTCGGCCTGATTGTGGTTATTGGCCCTGCTTAGACCTTGACTCTGATTTTATGTACCCTCATTTTTTACTTCTGTGATTTATTCTCAGCAAAAGTAATTTGCCATGAGTGGTTAAAATGCTGGAATGCTAATAAGTGTTATCCATCATGCTGTTATATTGCTAAAACAGATGAAATAAAAAAAAAAAAAAAAGGACAACGACATCAAACATAACTTGACTGTTCATTTAAAGATGATTCTCTCAACATTTATTATGTATTCCATCAACAGAAAAAAATTGCACAGAAAAGAAAAGTGTAGAATACTTAACATTTTTAAAATTTCACACTTTGGACTTCAAATGCTAAAACTTTTAGTAATAATAATGGGTCTACACATATTCTAAAGGTTCTAAATTAATTAATTGACTTCTATTCAGTCACTTGCACTAACGTCCACAGGTTTCAGATTTACCCTCATGAGGGCATCCACCCAGGCTGTTGGTAAATAGGAAAGAGGTAGGAAAAACAGTTTAGCATCCCATCCAGCAGAGTAACGTGTTTTGGGGTACACTGCAGCCAGCGCATGTTCCATGCAGTCTGTGACTAGGTGCAGATTTGTGTTGCATTTTGGTAGACTTTGATCCAAAGTGTTGCAATCTGTGTTTAAATTAAAAAAGTATTATTTGAAGTACAGGATGACTATACAGTTTTTAAGTAAAACACTTGTAAGGCATTTGTCAATAAACAAAACAATTTTCAACATGAGTGGCTATAGCTGCTTTGTAGGAACAGCTGATCATAACATGCTAACTACAGGGGGGTCTGTATGTGGGGGTCCCCCACATACAAAATAGGATTGTGAATACCGCCTCCTGCGTGATAGAGCTAACGAAAAAAACTGTTAATCTTACTGGATCTAACGAATATCTACCAAAATCAATAAAAAAAATTCCAAAATTTCAAATTCCAATTTTCAGCTCATTAAATATGCAATATCTCAGTAATTAGACTAGATCTAACAAAAATTTTGTCTGATCAAACGTGATCTAATGCAGAGCTATCATAATCAATGACAGTTTGGTTAATTTTTTTGTTGAGGGGAGCTGACAATGGGTTGCCCCCCCCCCTGAAAAAGATTGTTAATATTGAATATTTAGAGTAGATCTAATGAAAAAAAACAGTTGATCTAACAAAAAGATCTAACAAATTGAAGGATCTTTTGTTAAAGTTCTTAAAATGGGGGGGGGCTAACCCAGGGGAGGTCTTAAGGGCCCCAGTTTGCTTTGGTTCTCTAAATACTTGGGCCACATTTAAACAAACTCTGGGATGCATTTAGTTAGAGTAAATAACAAAACAGACATTTTACAAATCTTTGGATATAAAACCTAAAACAAAATTAACTAAAACGGTTTTTAATGTGTAAGAACTAACAGATTCTAAAGGATGTTTTATTTTGCATCCATATATACTTGTGTTGTTAAGGTGGAATTTAAAATTTCACCCAAATGTTACTGATATTTATTCGTTTTTTTCATCTTAATCTTTACTTATTTTTTAAATGTTCTTCACAATATTTTTTATTTAGTAGATTTCCTGTACCCCATTTCATTATGGGGCCATAGAGCATGATGGAAATGAAAATTCCCTGGCTGTGCCTCTGGCGTGGGCAACTATAATGTCAAAGTTAGAAAATAATAAATATTTATGACTCAACATATTAAATAAATAACACATAGACTGCTGGGTTTAGCATTAAAACTCCCTTTTAAATGAATTTTTTACCTTTAAATCCCAGTAGTTGAATAAAACTTTGTCATATACATACCATATGGAAAAAATAGTTTGATGTATACCTTTTAATTAAAAAACAGAGAACTCACATATTTCATAGACGTTTTCCCCATAGGCCCTACGGACTTCTTCTGGGAGACGTGCCCAGACTTTGGTCAGGCAGTCTTTTAGTATCTCGCCATCAGTGACTCTTGTTTTGAAGAAACCAGGCTCAATAATAGATACCTTGACACCAAATGGAACCATCTCACGCCTATTGGAGGAACATATACATCAACATTTAACACAAACGCAGGGCTTTTACCTGAAGGATAAAATAAGATTACATGCCAATATAAGAGGTTATGAGGTAGATTATACTCTGATACAGTTTACTTCAAGTTTTCATTGCCTTACACTTAGGCAACATTTTTACACCCAAGTTGAAAACCTGCTTAAAGGTAAGAGTTCAGTGAGTTGTTGTCAATGGAAAAATATTTAAATGGACAACCATGGTAAGTGAAGTTCCTCAGGGTTCTGTCCTAGGCCACTGCAGTAGCATAACTAAAGGGAGGCGGCCTGCCCCGGGTGCCCCCGCTCACTGTGTGAGGAAACTCTTTCCCTGCCCGGTTATGCATTTTTGGAAAATAAATAAATATGTAAACTATATCCTTAAAAAGGGGAAAATCATATGGGAATAATTGTACACAAAAATCTTAGAAACAATGTTCAATATCAGACAACTGCTGCAAGGGCCAGATATTGGCATGAATTAAGAGTTTTTTATTCACGAGAGGAAAATATAATTTTGCCCCTGTTAAGTCAATGATAAGACCCCATGTTGAATAGGCAGTGCCAATGTGGGCACCTTCCCTTAAAAAGGACATTATGGAACTTGAAAAGGTGCAGATGCAGGCTATAAAGTTTATGATACAAATGGAACACCAAAATTATGAAGAAAGGCTAGAGAAGTTTAATTAATAAAAGTTAAGAAATAAAATAATAGAAGTTAAGAAATAAAAGTATCTTAGAGGGCATATACCGTATTTTTCGCTCCATAAGACGCAGTTTTTTTCCTCCCAAAGTAGGATGAAAAATCAGCCGCGTCTTATGGAGCGAAGATGCAGGCAGGGAGGGGGGGGGTTTAACGATATACTCACCAAAAGTGTCCCGGACAGTCTCTGTCTCGCTTCGCCGTCCAGGGGAGGTCTTCATCTGGAGACCGCCGCCCAGTAGCGTACCTAGCGGGGGGCGGGGGGGGGGCGGTCCGCACCGGGTGCCGCTCATCAGGGGGTGCCAACTTGCCGGCACCCGGCACCCCTCCAGAGACGGACAGTAATGTCCGCCGCTGGAGGAGCAGGCTTGCAAGAGAGCGGTATCGGAGGTCTTTAACAGACCTCCGGCTCCCTTGAGTGATTTTAAGCCGGTTCCCTTGAACCGGCTTAATATCACTCAAGGGAGCCGGAGGTCTGTTAAAGACCTCCGATACTGCTCCCTTGCGATCCGCGCGGCAACTGCTGCTGTGGGCGCGGCTTCAGTGCCACCGGGATCTGACAACAAACCCCGGCGGCACTGAAGCCGCGCCCACAGTGCCCTCTGACCCGGAAGAAGACAGAAGAAGAGGAGCGAAGAGGAGGATTGCTGTAAGAAGAAGACTGCTGTAAGAAGAAAAGAGGTAGAAAAGAAGGTAGGAAATCATTCAGTAAGACTGAGTGACAGTGAGAGTGGATTGGTATGTGTGGAATCTGTGGATTGGTATATGTGTGGATTGGTATGTGTGGAATCTGTGGATTGGTAATGATGGTTCTTAATGCTGCTGTTGGCTATTGTTCATGTTAAGTTATTCAGTTATTGTAATAAATATTTTAGCCCATTTTTTAGCTCAAAATATTTTTTCCTTTTTTTTCCTCCTCTAAAATCTAGGTGCGTCTTATCAGCAGGTGCGTCTTATAGAGCGAAAAATACGGTATATTATTATGCAATACAATACCAGCTGCTTTCATAAGACTATGCAAAGAACAAGGGGTCATCCATTCAGACTTGAAGAAATAAACTTTCTTAAAGCAGCAAAAGGGGTTCTTTATATTAAGAACAATAAACATGTTGAATTCACTACCCACAGACATTGTGCTACCAAATTCAGTAGCTGGCTTTAACTATGAAAAGAAAAATATACAGGAATATAATTGGGCAGAATTGGTTATAGCCTCTTGATCAAGTTATATAACAGATTGACATTTGGAATCAAGGAGAAATTGTTCCCCTTTTTGAAGCACAATTAGAAATTGCGTCAATTAGGTTTTTTCCTTCTTCTGAATGAACAATAAGGTTGCCTGGGGTAGGCTACACTAGGGGTACAGTATATTTACAGTTTTTCTTGCCAGTACTATTAAGCATTTCAAAATTTGTGACAGTAGGGCTAGCTAACTAATTATATCAATAGCAACATTTTGGGGCTGGAGGTTTCTCATGGAAACAAACCAATCAATTCATAGTTGCCCAATTTGGCAGCATGTCCTCCTCAATGTTGTGACAATATGGCTGCGAGAATAGGCATTTGTAACGTGTTTGTGTGTGTCCACCAGAGACTGAAAAAAAATAATCAATAAGCAGAGGATGATTTGATTTTTCAACCCCCCCCCAAGACTGTTGGCATGCCCACAATCTAATTTTTTGACCAATTTATAATCACACAATAAATAGATAGTTGGGCATTCATGTCATATAGTAGGTTAAACCATCACCAAATTAATGGTGTTTCCTCCCAGTGCCCAGTAAAAATACTGGTCTCCAGGCAAATTCCTAGTCTGCCTTATGGAATACTTGGCACTGAAGGGAAAAGTTCTGCAACATGCCATATATCACTATTCAAGAGCTTGAAGATAATCGGAAGAAAACAGTTACAAATTCTGAATACAGGCGTGCAAATTGCAGATGTTAAGTCACACTCACCGCAGGCTGTCGGAGAATGATTCGACGCCATATTTAGACATACAGTATCCTCCCCCACACATCGTCACTCTTCCAGCAACGCTTGCTACATTGACTACACGTCCTTTGGCTTTTCTGATCAGAGGTAACATCTGAATTGTGACATCAACAACCCCCAACAAGTTAACATTTAGTATCTTGAAAAAATCCTCCTTTGTCAGCCATTCATTGAATGCAATTGGGACACCAATTCCTGCATTATTCACCAATCCCCAAAGTCCTACAAAAGAAACATGAGAGTCAATCTAATGGCTAGGAGTCTTTATAAAATGTGCCTCCTTTCTCCCTTGTTGCCATTTTGATGTACACATCAGTGTTTATATAGTCCACACATCCACAGTAATAAAAAGTACGCATCTAGCTATATATATTTTTACAAAAGAAATGGCAATTTTGGTCAAACAAAAGCAAGTAGAGTGGTGTGATAAATAGTCAGAAGTTTGTAAAACCAAACTCGGTAGCTGCCAAGGACACAGTCCTGCTGAGGAAATTATCCTAAGTCCTAATGACTTTTAGGTCAAAGTTTGTGCCAAACACCAAGTCTTTCTTCACTGAGAGGGTGGAGGACATGAGAAATAACCTGCTAAAAAAGTGGTAGAGGAAGGGGCGTAACTAGAAACCACAGGGCGCTACAATTGCACAGGGGCACACCAACTTCACCACTGAACATCTCCCACAGTGACACATTTTGCCCTAAACAGCTTGTGAGTGTGTTTGCCCCAAGTAGCTTATCAGTGCCTTCCTTACTAACAAACAGCTTAGCTGTGCCATCTTTGCCCCAAAAAAGCTGTTCTGTGCCATTATTGCCCTCAGTTTGTCTGTGCCTTCGTTGCCCCTTGTCCTTCCTCCAACATAAACTCTTTAAACACACACACATATTACACACACTTACTCATACTCACTAACAGACACTCTCACACCACTTACACATCCATGCACACACATAAACACTTACAAATCCATGCACACTCACTTATGCAACTGTGCTCACACATGTATACATAGATATCCATGCTCACACTCCCTTATACATAGACAGATATGCTCAGATACATACAAACATACATTCCCCCTCACACCCCTCCCCTGCACCTACACCCCTCTCACCTCTCCTGCAGCTTTCTGTCTGACTGCTCACACACTGTGCGGGTAGCCTCAGTTTTACCCCGATACGTTCCTGTCTCCCTGTGCCGGTTCAAAATAGTATAGAAAGGGCCCTTTCTGACCTGTTTTGAACCAGTACGAGAAATAAGTGGTCGTAGGAAGAACGGTTCCATTGCAGTTGCGACCCCTGTAGTTACGCCACTGGGTAGTGGTGAATCCAGTGAGGGAGGTTAAGCATGCATGGAATAGGCATAATACTGTTGTTAATATAAGACAAGACCAAGGGGCCAAGTAAGGTTTGAGGTTTTCCAACAGCTAAAAAATGGGCAGATTATGTAGGCCAAATGGTTCATATATGATGTAAATAATTTTTTGTTTACAAGTTATTTTGGACAGTGAAAGTCTTCACATTCTCAGACGACTAGCTATTTTTGCTTGTGCAAAAAGAGAGTGCTCTCAGTAAGTTATCCTTGCAAAGTTGCCAAGTATGTGTATTGGGAAACAAACCCTGGTGTCCATCTTTCTTCTGCTGATGAGGTCTCCTACTGAAGCTTGGAACGTTTGCTGGGTATGAGTGTGTGGGAATGTTTTACAGCCCTAATGATCACAATAATGGTTGGCAAAACAGCAAGGCAAAAATGTGTTCATAACTGTAATTGGATAAACAAACAAAAACTGTGCCAAAATATAAGGTTATATAAAATATAGAAAATAGTATTCTCACCCAAGGTGCTACTTGGTCAAGGTCTGGCCCTGTGCATAGTTGGTTTGATAACAAGAGGTAAGGTAGAAGACATACAAGATTTCCTTTTGCAATACAAATATAAAGGTAACATACTCATTTTTTACTGCAGCTTATTCATACATCTTTATTCATAAATCTTATAGATTTGTGTAATCTTAGGCTGTAAGATCCAATAAAATATCTATCAGTAATTTACCAAAATCAATAAAGGCAAAATTCTACTGAGGATAGAGATGGTATGATTCTGATGCATATTAATTGTTAATATCTTACCTTTGGTGTTAACAATATCACTGACACACTTCGCAGCAGAGCTTACACTCTGGCTATCAGTCACATCCAAGATTACTGTCTGCAGTCTGCTAGATGCCTCCTTTTTCAGATCCTCAGCTCCCTTCTCAGTTAGACAAGCTGCCAGAACCCTCATCCCACGCAGGTCCAGCTGCTTTGCCAACAGGTTCCCAAATCCAGAGTCACATCCAGTAATCAGCACATATTTATCTGAGAGATTCTCCAGTATCTGGCTATGCCTGTACCATCTGTATAGGAAGAACAGGGCCAACAGCACCACCAGCAGGGGGAGCCACATGATGGGGCAATTTCACTAGAATACAGGCAGAAACAGAAAAAAAAAATCACCCAAAAGGAAACTGTAGGAATTATCTTCTGTAAGAATTATCTTCTGCAAATAATACTTAACTTTTTTGTGGTTTATCAATTGTTATATTTATATTTGATATCCTCTACTTTGTAAACTTGCTTGAGCATGACCATCTTCGCCTGTTTCTGTAATTGTTATGTTATGTATTACTTGTTATGGCCTATAAAGCATATATATAGTTAAGCACCAAGAAAACTACCAATGAACATACCTGGGAACTCTCAGGGTTTGACCCGGAGATTGTCCAGTGAGCGCTGCTCCTCCAGTCCTGGCCGTGTCCCGCAAGGGAAGGCCCCCGGTAGCCGGAGCCAAGAAGTTCCCAGGTATGCCAATGAACCTTCACGAGGATGAAGAAAGTTGTATCCAGGCCTTCTCCATGCCATCCCTTTCCCAGGGAATGATTCCAATAATGCATATTAAATCACTTTGAGTATGTTAATATGCATTATTGAAAAGCATGTACCTTAGGTAAATGCCTACGAGGAGAATCTGTAGAATTCCCCCATGAATTTTCAAGAGGGACACTATGAAAATGTAATGGGACTTCTCAGGTATCATATGCATAAATGTGCATATAACGGCTAGAGCTTTTTTAAACCTATACAGATGGAGAAAAGGTCCGTACAAAGCTACCTTGTACTGATAGTACAAAGCTACTTGCCCATTCTCATTCCCAGGCTCTGGTCCATTAGCACCAGCACCTAAAGACAACATTTAGACACGCTGGCAATAAGCAATATTCCACCTTAAGCTAGACCATTAGAAAGCAGTTGCAAGCTTCCATCCCCTTGAGCATAAAAGGCAATGTAGAACTTGCATGATTTTCAATAGCTATGGTTATTCCATAGACTAGGTGTCAGAAAGCATCCTTTAATTCTAAATCTTTAAAAGTAATTTTTTCAGAACATAAAATGCACTTAATTAAGAGACACAAGACATTCCCACGCAGCAAATGCATTGCATTCTGTTAGATACGGTTAGTTAACCAAAAACATCATAGAATGTCAACTAAAACAAAAAAAAGATGATAAGTTGTGCTTTAATAATATTAAATAATATTTCCAAATTAAACAAAAATAACTTACCAGGTAATTGCTTTATTTGGAATATCTGACACAGAGGGTTCTTTCTGCAGATTTTTTTTTTTTACCAAAAAAGATTTATGTTCCACAATTCAGACTATTACATGTGGTGCTACCATGTTAATTTCAGAAGTGGAACAGGGAACTGGTAGTGAGTTTTAAGTAGAGGTGTTACAGATTAATAAAAGTTTTACACATAAAGCTGGCATTTATGTCTTTTAGTTTAATTGAGCTGCAAGGCACTCCCATACATTTAAAAGCAAAATGTTGTCAATTCTAAAACACAGATGTCTTATCTTTAAGATTAAAAGCAAAGCTAAAAACAAGTTTCTGCTGGGAAAAGGTAAATCAAGTCATGTGTGAAGGCCAACTGTGATTGTATTCAATAAAGGTTTTCTATTTACTTCTAAATAAAATACAGCTTTCAAATGAAGAGTGTATCGTGAATGCTCTTAATCAGCCACGCATTTACCTTACTGCTTCATCTCCTTGATACTTCTGGGTGTTGGGATATGACATCATATTTCTGCCCCCTAGTTTTAAAGGTAGTGCGATGTGGAAGGAAACTATAGAGGACTGTGCAGAATGTTAGTCTCACATACTTCGGGGCCTATTCACATTCCCAGAAGTTTGCAAGAGAGTTGAAAAATTCAACACACATTTGGAACATTTAGACACTAGTGAGCTTTTCCTGCATGAAGGGTAGAGATAGCTTTATATAATACACAATTATATTAAGGATATGAAATATTCAACAATACTGTTCGTTCCAGACACTACAGAATAGGGACTCACCATAAGCGTTATGACATGTTGTCTATTCTCATACTCATTTATACATATCCAGGTTTTCATGGGGAAAATGTGAGTGTAGACTCACCAACCACTCTAGGAATGGGAAATTATAGCAGGGTGGGCAGCTTTTGCTCTTCTCTTGAAGAGCAGAGTCCAGCAGTGGTGGATTATCTATTAGGTTTACTAGGCCCTGATGACCCAGTGCTCTAATGTATAATCTGCCAATGTATCTCCACTGGCCAAATAGCAGTAGTTGCACTGTGTATGCTACAGTAGCCAAGAAAATGGAGCTCAGAGGGGTACAGATGCAGCAGCTCTCAATGAGTGAAAGAGAAGCAACCAGTTAAGGATATACCGTATTGGCTCGGATATAGGCCGCACCCGAATATAGGCCGCACCCTAAACGTTTGGTGCTTTTAAAAAAAAAGTTTTGTAATAGATATGCTGCCACTCTGTCCCCCCCACCCCCGAGATATGCTGCCACTCTGCCCCCCCGAAATATGCTGCCACTCTGTCCCCCCCGCGAGATATGCTGCCACTCTGTCCCCCCGCCCCGCGAGATATGCTGCCACTCTGCCCCCCCGACTTACCATAGCAGACACCTGGGTGTCTTGCAGGGCCGGAGGGGGACATCTACGCAATACGCGTATACAACTCCCGGTGCCGGCACTCAGCGGAAGTGCCGGCACCGGAAGTTGTATACGCGTATTGCGTAGATGTCCCCCGCCGGCCCCGCAAGACACCCGGGAGTCTGCTCTGGTAAGTCTTGGGGGCAGAGGAAAAATGCATTGTGCGGACGTTCACCGGCTGCGGCGATGCGCGTAAACAACCTCGTGGGAATTCCCGGCAAGGGAGATTGTTAAAGCACATCGTGCAGACGTGCCGGCAGTGGAGGTTGTTTACATGCGCATCACTGTAGCCGGTGAACGTCTGTGCGATGCGCTTAGACAATCTCCCGTGCCGGCACTCCCCCCGTGGAAAGTGCCGGCAGGGGAGGCTGTCTGAGCGTATGAGAGAGTAGGATACGGGTCCCCTGCACCGGGGGCTCTGTATCCTAACCCTGCTGCCCGAATATAGGCCGCACCCCCACTTTTGGGGGAAAAAAGTGAGGCCTATATTCGGGCCAATACGGTATTCTGTGAGCAAAGAAATATCATAGTTTCCTTTCTGTGCCATCATTCAGTGATGAATGGTTATCTCCAAAAGGATCACTTTTTCTAGTGATGAAAGTCTACAACGTGCCTATGGGATTGTGATGTTTTTGCATTCCATATGTGTATAGGGTATTGTGGGGTGTTAACTAGTGTTTGTGATGTATTTGGCAACAGTTGCTAAAGTTATTATGGACACAAAAGGCCATGGTCTTGTATGATGCCAGTGACACCCCTTGCATTACTCTTGATCAAATGATGTCAAAACAGTTTATACAGACTAATGTGTATACTCTGGTCTTTTGGGGGCGATCGCCATACCTGGGAATTCTCCGGGTTTGACCCAGAAATTGCCGGGTGAGCGTTGCTCCTCCTGTTCTCTGGGTCAAGACCCGAATCCTACGGATCACGGGAGTGGGGTCTTGAACGCCCCACTCCCCGCACATTTTTCCCATTAAACGGGACCGCAAACGTCAGCGGGAGCGCCCACCAACGTCAGCGTGCAGTACTGGTCGCGTCCCGCGAGGGAAGGCTCCGGGTAGGCGGAGCCAAGAAGTTCCCAGGTATGACGATAGCTGGCTTTGCGCATTGACAAAGGTGGTTCCAGTAATTTGTGAACAGAAAGTTCCCATATATCACACTGTGGGTGTTCATGAAAAATGAAGGAAAAATCTGGCATTAAAGCATTGTTGTTTTTCATGTGGGTCCAACCACTACATTCTCTCTCTGACCAGGTGTGCAACTAGGAATTACCATTAATGTTCTGTTGCTACTCATGCTACCCAACACTTCTGTGTCAATAAAATAAGTGAGTGAGATTACAATTAAATATTAGGAACAAAGAAATGCTGCAGATGAGAAGTATAAGAAAAGTTGTGTAATTCATTTCTGAAATATGGGCTGAAGTTGCATTACTGCCTTAATGGAAATTACACAATTACTGGAACAAGATTTGCATCTGTTATTTTGCACACACCTTTATCCCTGAGAGGCTAAACCAGTTTAATCGCTTATATTAAGAAAACAATCTTATAAAAAGCTTATACTTTGCATAGGCAACCATACATTTTTTCATGACACCTTAGGACTTAGGCTATTCATACATAGTTTAAGTCCACATGTTTTATTATTATTATTAATATTATTATCTTTTATTTATGAAGCACTAACACATAATATAGCACTGTACAATTTAAGTGGGGCAGTTAATACACATGAGGGTCCTGCTGGTAAATTTACATTCTAAAGGACTAGTATGGGCAATCGCAACAGAAGTAGGTGGATATAAGGGTAAAGGAAAAAGGAAGGAAAAACATATTTGCCCATATTTTGTACAAAATAACAGTGAAAACAAAATAATTTTCTAAAAACTAGGGTAGGCACACAAATTATGATTTTTTCAAATGGAACTACCAGTATTTATACATCAATTGCAGACGTAATACTGTTCCTTTACATGTGGTGCTTAATTTAAAAGATTTCTGGGGCACGGAAAACAACAATTATTTATTTATGAAATGCGGATCACGGATCTACTATTAAAGTCTTGAAAACATGGTTACAAAAAATGTTTGTACATTGGAACAACTGCAGTTTTGCTCATTTTTCACTGTTGTGCACCTGCAACACGCTTCTAAATAACTCTCACTATGTTTCCTTAAACCTAAAAGATCCAACAATGGAATCTGTTTCAAAACTAAAAGCAGAGTTCAAACATGCTCTTGACATTTACCTTGGAGCGCTCATAAAAAAATACAGATGTACTTTGACCCTGGTTTATGCAAACAGCAATAACTAGATCAGGTGGTTAAACAGTGATTGATAGAAAGTTATAGGACATTAAAATCACCTTGTAACACTCTCATTGAAGTCAATGGGCACTTATCTCTTATCGCTACTCAACACAAATTGATTTCAATGGGCATGCCATAGAACAAGCACAGGAAATATACCAAAGTAAAAAGACATTTTTTGTTTCAGAAGTCTGGCATATCAAGGCAGAAGTCTGGCATATCAAGTGCAAACTAAAATAGTTTTTTTTTTATGTACTACTGTGCAATAAGGAATCAAAGATTTTTTTAAATGATTTGTTTAGTAGAAAGCACTCTGACTCTCCTCCGTCAAAGGACCACATTTTGGGTGCTACCTGGTAATATTCATTGTTTAACAGGGTACAAAGATTAACTTGTAGAATGGGCGGATAAAAAAGGCAAGCACAGTCACAACGCAAGAGTTGTATGTTTTAAAATAAAAATAGCGCACTACATACTGTGTTGTGTTGTCTAGCTGCAATGCAGAATTGTGTATGGTTTAGCTTTACTGCTACACTTACCACAGAATTTGCAGGATTCAGAAAGTGTTGTATTGTTACCTTTTATTGCAACCACTTGGCAGAGAGTAGGGTGGATGATTTTAGCAACTGCTTCAAGTAAGATTCACCTCCTGTTCACAGCTAAGGAGGAAGGCTTATAAGTCACCAAGTCTTTAAAGAAACACGCCTAGATGATGCAAAGGGCAGTATTTGTATTGTTTGTTTGTTTCTCTATTAGTATTCTCTCCCATTTTTCATTTACAACACTGTATTGTGTTATAAGCTGAAGTTTAAGTATATTTAATCATAGCTGCCAACAGCACTCAAATTTACCAGTAAAAACATAACAACTTGTGTCATGCTCCTACAGCTGATGTCCTGACTTCTTACCATACACAGTGACTGAACTGGGCACAGTGCATAGAAACAATGGCATATTTTGACCTAGGCCAATGTCAGCAGGTGCAGAACAGTGCTCATGTGCCATTAGGTGGCATCGCAGGGCTTTCTAAGCTTATGTAATGCCATGACGTGCTATTTTTTTATTGTGATGTCCCTGGCGCATCACTGGTTGTTAAGGGGTTAATGGGACAACTCAACTCAAATGTACATTAATGCTTATGATAGCTGAGTGCCTCTTTTAAATATCCATGTGGTTCCCCCTTGTAAATACAGAATTTCCTAGGGGAAACCTGAAACCCTGGTTCAAAGGGTTAACATTACTGCTATAATTCAGAAAAACCTCCATTTGTGTGTGCAGCTTCACTCCCTCCCCCTTTAATTACAGCTCTCCTTTCTGCACCTTCTCTTATCTGTTTATTCCATTACTTTAATCATGGCTTGAGAAAAACCCTATCGGGTTGAAACGTGGCCACTGGTGTGGATATAAAACTGCACTGATTTACTCACATTGCTGAGCACCTGGCGATCCATTATTACTTTAACCCTCATGTCTTCTCAATTTCTCAATAATAGTTTTTGAGAAAGCTGCACCACCTATTGGTATAATATAGTCACTTAGACTCTGTGTACAGCTAGACAGAGAACGGGCGTCATTTACTCATTACAAGTCTCTAGTTTCACTAGACCAGTGATAGAGAACATTTTTTGGCCTGGGAGCCAAATTTTCTGCATTAAACTAAGTTGCAGACCTCAAAGTGCCAACACTGCACAAAGCTACTGTACACAAAATTACTTTTTCCCCCCAACAGAATTATATAAAAAATTGCAGCAACTTTAAAACGCTTCTTTTCTCATTTCTTAAGGAAGAAAAGGGCAGTGGCACCAGCAGCACATGTGTTCCATGTATATTACATATATGTGCAAACACATGGTACCCATACTGTTCAATCTAAATATTTATACACATTTAGATTAAGCAGGAGGCGTACAAGGTGTTTGCACATATATCTAATATACTTGGAACGTGCTGCTGCCACTGCCCTTTTCTTCCATAAGAGAAAAGAAATGTTGAACATAATGTTCTCCCCATCTATCCTCTTTATATCTCTCTTTTTTCCTATATTCTATCTATCTTCCCCTATATCATTGTCCCACTACCTCTTTTTTCCTGAGGTTGGAGGTCTTTTCCTGCAAGTCTCGGGGCTCTCTGCTGTGTGTGGCTTCAGTGCCGAGTGGCGGGATATGACGTCATAGCCTGACGCATAGCATTAATACTCCATTTGCGGTGGAGAAGTTGCCGGTTATTTTTTCATTGTGCTACAGCAGAGGCTTTGGCGTACCCGTTGTGGCAAGCATAGGTTCGCAATTGCTGCACTAGAGCATCATTTATTACTGATATTGCATGATACCTATATTATTTATTTGATATACAATTGTGTTGCATTCTTTGTATATTGTTTGTTTCCTCATCAGATTTTTTGCACAAATATCTGCCCATATGTTTTGTTTTAGCAATGCAATTTAACTTGTCAGGCTTTTTCATAGCTGTATATCTCTAGAGTTCAATATATAAAACAAGAATTTGAATCTGAAATATTTTATTTATTTATTTCCTATGACAGAACACACCAAACACTTTTCTTGATACCTACTAAAAGCTCCCGTTCTTAACACATCTACACAACAGCAAAAGAGGTTCTGAGATTTAGTCACTTTTTATAAAATGGACTTCTACATGGTTTGGTATTGCTATCCTTATGAAGAGATCATGAACACAAACCACTTTGGGGTTTGGCTTTACAAGTCCACAAAGAACCATGGGTACGCATGAGAAGTTGTAAGCCGGTGTTATTCAGGTCAAATTGCATTGTGTATTTAATATTCCAGTGCATTGCATATAACACTGACAAAGGGCTATACCTTTGCAGGTTTAGGTGCAGAGCGATGTAGCATATAATCAGATAGGACAGTAGGAAGGTAAGAAAGAGGGAGGTAGTAGAGTTTGCAGTCCCAGCCAGCAGAGTATCGTGTCCATGGGTGAACAGCAGTCAGGGCATGTTCCATGCAGTCTGTGACTTTGTGTAATCTGGGACTAGCTGTTGCAAACAGGCATTTTAGGGAATGGATATCTGTAGGAACAAAACATAATCATGATTTATTCATTATTCTTGAAAGCTTAGTGCAAAGACATTAAAGTACAAAGGTACTATGGATTTTTCTTTCCCTAAGTAGCAAGAATGCTAGACTGGTTACAACTTAACTTAAAAATACTCAAAAAATCATAATATTTCCTCATTATTATGTTTTTTGTCTGACCACTAATGCTAAACTTTTCCATATAGCCTATGTAAAGCAATAGACTCTAGATAACTGTGCAATGTACTTTCAGTTTATAGTAAATTAAACATACATGGGTATTTTATTAAGGAAACAGGGCAATAGGGTAATAGGGTAACATAACATAATTTCTATAATTATTTTCCATGCAAAATAAGACATACTTAATTTCATACATCACAGTCAGTAAACACTACAGTATCAGTACAGTTATCTAGTGTTTTCTAGAATGCGTACATAATAATTACATAGAAAATATTCAGAAATCAGAACTAAAGACTGAGCTTCTGCTAGTAGGTTTTGAGTCGACTCTTATCAAGACTATTGGGCTGGTCTATCTGCATCACATTTTCCTGAAACTTAACCCTATGTAAGTTTAAGGACTACATATAATGAGTTTATTCTTGCTGTAAAAGCATTTGATATATATAGCCTTTGGTTACTTGAAATATTTATTTTTTCTTATACTATTATGTATTTATTAAGCACCAAACTACTATGCACAATGTGAGTCTTACATTGTTGGTAGTACTGCTCGCCGTAACACTCCTTGGTTTCAGCTGGAACATTTTCCCACAGACGTTCTATGTTCTTAATGTGACCTTCATCGTCAGCCATTAAAGTTCTGAAACAGCCAGGTTCAATGACAGAGACCTTTACACCAAATGCCCTCAGCTCCCTTCTGCAGAAAAAAAATAAACAAAACAACTGCAGCATTTTTAAAACCAAATGCCTAAAAATGTATTGATATTTGCTTATTTTGGTATTTAAATAGAAATGAAACCCTTTGCTTTTTATATTGCAATTATGGTGGGAAAAAAAATCTGAAATGGTCAACCAATTCTTCAACCCTTCAAAGAGTACAGCTTTTGGCCAGGAGTGATCTGATCATCTTCAGACCATTTTTGAACTGCAGCAGATCCTTAACTGACAGCAATTGACTTGGAAGCACCCTTGATCCTAGGGACTCCTAGAGACCGTTACTTTGCTGTTGAAAAATTAGTATTAACCCCTAAAACACCTGGGCAGACAGCAGTGCCCCTGCAATTGTGGCGATGCTGGGGCATTGTTTAGGCATGGTACGTCCCAGAACCTATGAGCCCACTGAGGCATGCTGACATACCTGGTACAGGTAGACAGGTAGGGTAGGTATTCATGCAATGCAAAATCTAGTCTAGATCTCGTTCTAAGCCCTGAAATGCTACTGCAGTCGTGTTTAAAAGTGAGTGCAGAAGGTTGCAGGCAAATCTCCCATTGAAAGTAGTGCACTGAATGTTGTTTTGGAAAAAAAAACTACAAATTTAATCAGAGCAGAAAAAGAAAAAGATTGCACCACTAACAAAATGAAAAAGTTATCAGAAACGATTATACTCACCATGCATAAGTCTTACTTGTCAGTGCATGGAATCAGAATTTTTTACTGGTAATTCTCTTTTAAATATCTTAATATGTTTAAAACCATTGTGTTGTGTAATTTGTCTTTTAGTCAAATGAATAAACACCAGACCCATGCATCTTTAAAAATGTACATTATGTAACCACCAATGACCTTGGCCACATCTGTAAATCAGGGTTTGGGGGGCAAGCTCGTACCTTAAACTATCGGAGAAAGATTCCACTCCGTACTTTGAGATGCAGTATCCTCCACCAACCATAGACAGCCTTCCCAAAGCACTTGACATGTTGACTATTCGTCCATGGGATCTTCTGATGAGAGGGAGTAGGTTTAAAGTCACATCAATCGTTCCCAACAAATTCACCTGAAGGACCTTAAGAAAATCTTCTTTTCTTTGCCATTCGTTAGGAGCAATAGAAAATCCAAAACCAGCATTATTTACTAAACCCCACAGCCCTGCAAAACACAGGAATTTCAAACATTCCGTTACAATATGAACACAAGTAAGAAAGTGCTTGTCAATGCAGTAAACACATCTTGACCAACTATTTTGTTCCAATAACTCATACCTGTTTCTTCTCTTTAAGCAATTTGAGACACAATTTCTGCTTGCAAACCATACAATCCAATAGAATTAGTAGGTTAATTCCAAGAAAGGCAAAAAGGCAATAAGAAAACCGCCATTTTGTGACACAAAGCCATTGCAAATCAAGATGCTTTACTAGATTTAAATTTGGTGGTTGTGTTAATGAGCAGCATTATGGACAGTGCCATCGTCTCTTGTTTATGCACCCCCTAATACAATCTAGGAATCTAAAGGAAATAAAAAATGTATAAAAAATGAAAGCCCCATGGTAATCTCAGGTGTTTTTTCTGAGCTCTCGTGGTCACTCATTTAACTGCCAGCCTTTTATAGTAGAGTTTTTAGTAGAACAACAAGTAGTCCTTCTGTAAAAAATGAATGTACTGTATTTAGGCAGGAAATTACAAAGGGAAATAATTTAGACCACAAAAATAATTTTAATGGACAAATGCTACTATACCTGCACTTCCAACACAGTCTTTCACCCACTTGGTAGCAGAGCTCACACTCTGGCTATCAGTTACATCCAGGATTACTGTCTGAAGTCTGCTGGATGTCTCCTTCCTCAGATTCTCAGTCCCCTTCTTTGTCAGACAAGCTGCCAGTACTAGTAGTCCTCGCTTGTCCAGCTGCTTTGCCAGCAGGTTCCCAAACCCAGAGTCGCATCCAGTGATCAGCACGTATTTATCTGCGAGATTATTGAGTATTTGGCTCTGTCTGTGCCATCTGTACAGGAAGAGCAGAGCCAACAGCACCACCAGCAGAGGGATCCACATGGTGACGGAACAGCTTTCTGTAAAACATATTTCCTTATCAGGTATGGACTGGGCATAACTAAGTGGCACTGGCACTTTAATGTCAATGACCACCACATAATGTACGGCGTTTGTCACGAATGGGCACTACTCCAAGCGGGTATGTGATTTATTTTAGCGGTAAGAGGGTCTAAATCACTAGCTGTCTTCACTAGAACAGAAAGTAATCATTAAACGACCCGCTTAGATACCTCCCACTCTAATATAAAGATAGGTAATGCTGCCACCAAACCAAACCTGGTTAAAACTCTCAACTCACAATTAATCTACTGTCCCCAAGTAGTTTATGATAGATACCCAAATATGCAGATTAGCCAAGCATCTATGCAAACTGTGGATTATTAAATAAGCCTCTTGTGGTTCTTATAACAGACAAAGGCAGGAACTGAATAAAAGAATGATTTATTATGAAATAAAAAAATATTCACAGTACATACAAAAACAATTTAATCATACCAAACAGATAAAAATAAAAGGGAGAACAATTAATAGAAATTGTACTTACAGAAGTACTTGATTCTATTACCAGGGAGCTTCCGGCAAGAAAAATGGCGTCTTACTGCAGAATTAGATCTTGGCCCCCAAAAGGGGCACCTTAAATTACAAGTCTAGCATATTTTATACCTGTTGACTGCAGGTCAAATTTAAGGCCAGCCTCTGGGATGAATGTGGTGGAAAAACAGGAGCGGCTATGAGATAGGGCCACTTATTTGACACCTAGCAAAGGGTTTTTTCCATTTACAGCACCAATAAGAAAAGCTTGATATCTCGGGGTATGGATCTGATATAAATGTTATATTTTCAGATTCAGACTTCTCAGAATTTCCTCTTTCCATAAAGACCTTACATGTTCAATCTGTGATCTAACACTGCAGACTTTTGTTTATCTCTTAAATGATTGGAGATACCCCAACCTTGTCTGTTGTCAATCTGCTAGTAAAAATGGGGGCACCTCAAATATACATACGAGGACCCCCAGATGTTAATCCCTGAATCTATATTTAATCTTTTAAATATAACCTTTAGTAGAAATGAGGCTGAGTTTGTAAGTCCGTTGTTTGTTGGAGGGTTCTTTGCAGGGTAAAAATGGCGCCTTTCTAGCTAGGAATGGTTTAGGCAAAATGACTCCCAGAAAAACACAAGGATGCTAATTGACTGGAGTAAACCTCATGTAGAGTTCATTGGGTCCACACCGCATCTCATTTAAACTCAGTTAACGCTCGATACTCCACCCTCGTACCATTTCTGCTTGAACCAGTCCATGTATCTACTACACACATATTGGCTAAACACTAGATTCACAAAAAAGTCTACTGGGCCTGACAGCGTTTATTAGCCTTAAAGGTCCAGGAGGCATGTTATGTTTTTTACAGTCATGCAGCGTGTGGCGGCATGTATCCAACTGGCGGCTACACACCTCAGGACCTAATCTGCCTCCAGAGCATTTGCCCAGTGTGCCAGATGGCCAATCCTGTGCCAGAAGGCCTGTTCCTTATACTGCCCATTATATAAACTGGAAACAACAGCTAAGCAAACAAAAAAAGGTTAAGAGGATGTTTTGAAACATATAACTATTAAGCGGAAGTTGTGTGGCAGAAAATATTTTTTACTTTAATTAAGACCTTATGAAACGGGTCTTACTAGGTTCAAAGAATTGCTATGGGTCCCCGTGTATCTGTACCATTGTTATCTACCTCAACATTTCAGGTGCAAAAGCAAGACATCTTCATTGGGGGACATAATTAGAGACGGATAATGCTTATAGGTGGGACCAGGAGCAGAACATTGCACTTACGTTACAACTTTCCTAAGCATTGAGGAAGAACACCACACTATACAGTGTCATTTCCATCAACGTGCCGTGAGGAGGCCATGTGGGAGCTATTATCTGCTTTTGCAGCACAGACATCAATCAATTTTACAAATCGATTGGCTAGTTAGGAGAGACCTTCCTAACCCACCCATGATCCCCACTGCCTGTAGCTTGATGGGACAGTTGGGAAGTATGGGTTTATTCGGTAAAGTGAGAGTTTACAGGGCAGTTGCAGTTTCAACTTAAACTTCAATATATATTATGTAGGGACAGTTCTGATAAGTTTCTTCTTTCTAAGTGGGGCTCTCACCCTGCATAATACGCAGCTCAACCAGTTAGGTGACTCAAGTCATAACACAGATATAATCAATGTTACAGATTTCTTGATAACAAGTTTGGAGGTGTCTCTATATTTTGGCTTCTATGCTTGAGCGATCTGCTTTCCTTTCGAGCTGCTCCGTGGGTTGGTTACAAGGAAGATCACCGATCTCCCCAACCTGCCCATTTAGACTACAGAGGGCTATACTGAGACAGCACAGCCTTCATAGGATGTGTTAAGACACAGATCGCTCAGATATGATGTCATATCCAGGTGATCTGAAGTAAGAATGGGTGCCCCAGAAGGGGTGGCTGAGAGTGCTGTCCTGAGTCAGACCTAGAGCAGCAACTGAGGTATACATGCTATTGGATGAATAAGTGAGTAATGTATTCACTTTGGAGTGTAGGATATCACTTTAAAAGTGGTGGCAATCAAAATTACAAATTTATGTGTTATCACATAACCCTTTGAGTGCCAAAGTTTCTATAGTTTTGCTATATTTATATTTAGTTGACAGGCTTATATATTACCTAGGGATACCGTGCAGGCAGATGATATAATGGCAAAAATACAAAAAAGAAAAAATGTATATTACCCAATTACTTAGCCCACATATGCCAAACCAAATAGTACAAGTAAAAAATCCAAATGTCCTTAAGAAAGTTGATAAGCAGCCCTAGTACACTACATATGATGAATGCAGTCAGCATTCTATACCTAATTTGCCAGGTAGGTACATCTTAGCTGACACCTCGAGAATTAAACGTTTAAGCATATGCATTTAAAAGTCCCATCTGGTCACTTTGTCTGTAAGTACATTGTTATTTTAAATGGTAACAAAGAATTTGGCAGTAATATTATCAGCAGAGTTCTTCTGACAACATGGCTATGTTGCACTGCAAAGGCTTACATCCATAAATTCAATTCATCCACCGGAGACTTTTTATTAATTTGGCACTCGAAGGTGTAAACGCTCAGTAGTTGAGAGCTCACGTGATGGATTTACTTTTCAATGCCTGTGATTTATTTAAAAAAATAAAAACAGAAATAAAACGTACTCACCTTTTCAGGGCCTAAACTCTGAATGGCTTGGGAATCAGTTGCAACGTGGCATCCTCACGTCACACACAGAACTGGTGAGTTGCCTGAAGCGACCATGCTATTCACAAACAAAGGTACTATTTATAACACAGGAAGGAAGGGTAAAACGAGAACATAGCCAATGGATACTGTGTCTCAATGGGTCTTTTAACTTGGTATGCTAATAGAAAATACATATTTACAGTATATTTATTTACAAAGCAGTAGCAGATTGCATAGAACTATTACAACAGTGAAATACATTGCAAGAATGCTTTTCATGAAGCCTATTTTAGAAGCGGACCTCATTAAAAGAGCCGCCTGGAATGCCACCTTTTTCGCTAGAGTGATCAAACTACCCTTTTAACCTGGGAGGGTTTATGGAAAAGGTATATTGCAGGACTAGATTAAAATCAGGTAAATTAATAACCCTACTTTAAAATTGAAATCAAAGCTATAAAGAGACTTAATGAAAAACAATGATATTATTACATTGGGTTTTTATGCTGTAAGGTTGGTTTATGTGTATCAAAACCACCAACATAACCTTGAAGGGAGCGGCCACATAATTTTATTTGGCATTGAAATGTATCGTGTGTTCAAGATTATTGTGAAACTATTGTGGAATGATGGACTTAAATCCCTGTGCAAGGTCAGAAATAATGATGCTTGGCTGAACTTCAGGGAGAAACACTCCTTGATGTTGCCTGCAGGCTCATGATGATAAATACCAGATGTGTAAAAAGGAAAACTGGTTGGTGTTACAACATCAAAATGTTCCCGCTGTTTAACTGTTGGCAGGGTCTTTTTCTCTCGTCCTAGTTCAACTTTCCAAATTGCCTTTTTTTTTTTTTTAAATAACAATATATTGTTCAGACATGTATTACCATTTAGTTGTAAAAGTATCCTAATTGCGCTCTCTAACTTGAAACTTTCTCAGCTTTTAGTATATTTAATCAAAGTAAACTATAGCTTCTGCATTTTGCTCGTCAGTGCAGTCAGCTTTGTAAATGTTTACTAAGAAGAGACTACTTTACTTTTAAGAAACAGCATATCATTTAACGAGGCAGACCATTTAATAAGATAGTGTCCCATACAGCTCCACCACTTTAAGTACTTTTACATGCATTATGTATCTGTAGGAAAAACAATAAACCACTTACAAGTAGAAGCTGCCGCTGCAGATCTACCGCAGATCTCCCCCTCAGTGGACTTACCCCTTGACGCAGGCAATATACTATATACATTAGTTTCTAGTACATAAAGATGGACAAGCTAGGCTTAGACTCACCCAACAAAACTACTAAATGGTTGGTTGTTTTTTGATGAGGCAGATTGAGGTGTGAGCTGGGTTAGAGCTATCGTTGGCATATAGGTTCAATATACCGTATATATATATATATATATATATATATATATATATATAGTATATTTAATTACGATAGAAAATGGTAAAATGTAGAATTTAGTGACGTGACGAAAGTTTTTTCAATGATGGTGGATATATGTTTTGTGTATCATAGCTCTCTGCAAAATAAAACTTTATGTAGATTGCAGTAAATATTCCCTTAAATTCCTGTTTTTAAATTAGAGGGTTTTACTTGCTTGTCACGGTGACTTCCAGGGGCGGGCTGGGCCGGGGGGCAAGGGAGCAATTGCCCCCCAGGCCCCCTGAAATCTAATCTAAACGGCCGCTGGGTGCTGATGCGGCCGGCCAGCGCTACTTTAATACTTTTTTAAAAAATTTAATATGGCAAGCCGGATCGGCTATTAAATGGAAAAAAAAATAGTATTAAAGCAGCGCCGGCCGGCGGCATCAGCACCCAGCGGCCGTATGCGATGGCCAACAAGTGATGGGAGCAGCGTGAGGGGTGAAAGCTCCGCCCCCTCGAACTCACCTTTCACCCCTCACGCTGCTCCCATCACTATGCGGCCATCAGATTGTTGGAAATCGAATCTAAACGGCCGCTGGGTGCTGATGCTGCTGGCCGGCGCTACATTAATACTTTATTTATTTATTTTTAATATGGCAAGCCGATCCGGCATATTAAATAAATAAAAAAAGGATTAAAGTAGCTCCAGCCAGTGGCATCAGCACCCAGCGGCCGTTTAGATACGTTTTCCAGCAGTCTGATGGCCGCATAGTGATTGGAGCAGCGTGAGGGGTGAAAGGTGAGTGCGAGGGGGCGGAGTCACTTCACTTGACTTGCCCCCCAGGCCTTAGGCTGCCAGCCCTCCCCTGGTGACTTCCATAACCTAAAAGCATAAGAAGGGACAGAATAGCCAATTTTAGCAGTTGTCCCATGATATGACCATGGCAGTAGCCAATAGGCCAGCATGTACATGCACCACATGAGAACTTAATTTACAATAGCTGGGGTGGTAAAGATTAGCCACAACTACCCCACTCTTCTCGTTTTGTACTGGTTTCTTATTGTGTGTCATTTTAAATTATTTTGCTGGCTCTGTTGCAACAGTTGTTCAGCCAGTAATGATTGTATTTCATGGGAGCATTCTGGGGGACATAAAGGCTTGGAACCAAAATAGGACATTGATAGTTTTCCAGCAGTTTTGGTAAAATTTGGCACTCAAGTTGCTGTTTGTCATGATGTTCAGCCAACTAAATAGATGGCTGAGAACCATGAGATGTGCATTCCATAGCAGCTGCAGTGCCAATCCATAATGATAAAAAACTAACATTTGACACTCCAGTTGTACTCATTTTCCCATGATGTTTAACATACCAGACTGGGAGTCATGAGAGCATTAACTATCCCTAACTGCAATACATGTTTGAAATAAAGTGTCTGTGTCTGTAGCATGCAAACTGTGTCTCTGCTCAGGCGGGAAGTCTGTGTCTATGAAGAAGTAGCTACCAGAGTATAGGGAACGAGACCAGCTAGATTGAGAGCACAGATTGTACAAAATTAAGCAAAAGTGTTTTGACAACTTCCATGTGTTTTTTATGCCAATGTGTCTAGTTAATCCATGCCTCTTCTCCCTTCCCTGCTGCTGCTCCAGTAGGCCTCACCATGGACACCCATTCCGCTATTTAAAGATTCCTTTAAATAGCGGTTGATGGGTTAGAATTAACACAGTGTATTCCTAAATACTGTAAGACTATAGCTGCCTACCAAAGACATTTGCTGTCATCGTAACCCAGCCTCTAAATAAGCTTTACGAAGGTGGGTCAGTGGGGAAGCAGAAGAAGGGAGTTCTATGTGACACTCCATTCCTAAATGTTTTCCCATTAGACATCCCAGGATAGTTGGAGGAGCAGTGTGCCTTTGCCTCCTGGGACTTGCAACACAATTGTAGCTTCCCCCATGTCTGCCCTGATGGTTACATCAAATAATGAATCTTTACCATTAATGACCATTACAAGACTCTGATCTAGTGACAAAAAGTACTTGAAACTGCATTTGACACCCACAAGCATATGGTCTAAACCACAGGTAATTCCTTGAGGTTTATTAATAACAATTTGTCATAGTTATTTAATTTATTGAATGAGTAGACACACAATAAAATATTCTGAGTCATTTCTTTATGATTTTATGAGAACAGAGTTTACCCCACCAGGACTCAAACTAATACAATATATTCTACAACTGTCACTAGTAAGGGCCTCTCGCCATGTACTAGTGACAAATGTCCTGACAAACTGTATAGCATTGTCAACACAGTCCGCACAGCCTATTTTCAAAATTCAAATTGAAATCATGGGATAAATACATCTGGCATCCTGCCAAATTTAAGTCACATGTACATTTTGGCTCTGATCTCATGTGCAGCTTCCAAATATTTACAGTAAGGGCTCATTATGCTCTACAGGCTGGTTTTGGAGCAGAGCGCCACAACACATAATCAGATAACAGTGTCGGGAGGTAGGAAAGCGGAATATAAAAGAGTTTACAGTCCCAGCCAGCAGAGTAACGTGTCCAGGGATAAATAGCCGTCAGGGCATGTTCCATGCAGTCTGTGACCTCATTCAGCCTGGGGTTGATTGATTTATGCAGTTCTTGTATGTTCTTTATATCTGTTGAAACACAGAAGTAAATCATCCTAACACTTGGTTTTGCCAAAAGCATTAGACACACCCTCTACTGTTTGTGTGTACTTGTACTTGTGTACTTGTGTGAATCCCTAATCAAAGGCTAAGTCTGTGCAGGGACTCGTATTACCCCTTTTCGTGAAAATTTATATTTTTCTCAAATAACTCATCTTATCTTTAGACAATGATCTTGTAAAGTATTTGCATTTGCTTGTATTGCTACAGACTTTGGATGCATATACGGTACTCCCAATACCGTAGTTATGATCTATCCATGTATGCATTGTAGCCAGCTAGACAGGGAGATAGAAGGGACCTCAATATAATCACAATAGCACCTGCCATGTGAAAAAATATCATAATAGTTCCTTTTTGTTGTTCTTAGTCAGGTCATAAATATATCTTGAGGTTTGTATTTGGAAAGTATAATAACAGTATTTATTTTAGGCTGAGAAAAAAAACACAAGTTGATCTAGAGGAAGCCAAAAAAAACCCTTGTTTAAGTGATTTTCAATTGTATACCTGCATATTCTTCTTTGCTAAAAAGTCATTAGCCAATATTTAAAGGCATCTATCCACTTCTTTAGTGTTCTTACCGTATTTAATGTATTTCTTCAAGTCTAAAAAACTTTGGGTTCCTTTAAAATTAACTTCTAATGATTCAGGAAACTCTTTTTTTTTTTTCTTACCAAAGGTGTGATAACAATGGTTTTTAAACATCTGTTCTGGGAACTTTGCTCATCTGTATGCTTCCTACTTTTGGAGAGGATTATCATATGTCCCTCATTTGCAAAGAGTCACTGTGATACATCACAAGACATTTACTTCCATAACAAACATTTTCTGGGTTGTTCTTGAATATGTTCATTGACATCCTGTTATAATGGCATCGCATGGGAGCAGGAACCCAGTTATTGATCAGGAGAAACCATGGAGAGTGGCATGAGGTTCTTTTTATGAAGTGCAGAGTACTTGGCAAAACCATATGCACCTGGAGCCAAGTTTGTTATAAAGTAGTCTTAATTTAGGTTCAAGCAATGCTGGGTCACCATATTACCCAAAATTGTATTCACACTCTGTTAAAGGATCCCTGAATCATTGGAAGAGAACTTTAAAGAAACCTTAAGTTCATCAGTAGTCTATACCTGGATGACCTACAAACCGAGACGCTCACATTGTTGATAGTACTGCTCGCCATAACTCTTCTTGACTTCAGCAGAAGCCTTCTCCCACAGATGTTTCAGATACTCATTATGATGTTCTAGGGAAGCCATTGGAGTTAGAAAAGCACCGGGTTCAATGATGGAAACCTTTACCCCAAACTCTTGTAATTCTCTTCTGCAGAGGCCACCACAAAAAAAATGAAAAGATTCAGTAAATGAAAGCTTTTTGTCTAAATATATGGATATTTCTTATAATGGTGTTTTGTCTCCTTTCCTCAAAGTTAAAGCAGCTCCCCTCTGTCTGTTGCTTTACATATGTATAGAACAAACATTCATAAAGTATTTTTTAAAACTACACATCATTGCTTAGCAAACATGTATGACATGCTTGTATTAGTAATTTTGGAAATGGGGTCAAATCAGTGCCACATAAATAAACATGGTTATTCTCACTGTACTCGTGCAGGCCACCTTGCTACCAACTGGGGCACCTTAATCAGGTGCATCGCAGCACCCAGATAGGGATGGTCTTAGTACCAGGTGGCTCTGCGCGCAGAAGGTAAGTTCCAGGGAAAGGGTTCCATCACTCTGCCAGCTCTCTCCAGAGGTGGATTGGACTGCTGCTGGAGGAGCAGGGTCATTTGACGCTGAAGCAGTGAGCTCTTTGTGGGAGCACTGTGACAGAGCTCTTTATGAACAGACCTTATGTTCCCAAAATCACAATGCAAAGAAGAAGAAGAGAAAGAAAGGTAAGATAAGGAGAAAGGAGAGACATAGCAAGAAAGGGGATAAAGAAGCAGGAGATAAAGAAGTAGGAGAGAAAATGAGGAGAGAGATGAGGAGAAAGCAGAAATGTGTGTGTGTGTGTGTCTGTTTACTGGGTTAAAATAAGTGTATGTGCAGTATAAAGGGTTACAATAGGTGTGTGTGGTGCCTTATTGCCTAAGTGAGGCTCAGCATTTCTGTTTGGATTTGTTTTCTGATTAAAGTCTGATAGCTATCAATCTCCAGTTGTGCCTGTCCTGTTTCTCATTCGCTGATCCATGCATACTGAGTTCCTTACCTGATACTTACGTTACAGTGTACATTGTTTCAGTGTTAGCGTATGGTGTTAGACTGTTGTGTATGTTTGCATACAGTGTTATAGTGTATGAACCAGGAAGTGATATGCAGGGAGAAGAGCACTAAAGCAGTAAAACAGCTGTACAGAGTAGGGGGCAGAGCAACTATTTGGTGCGCTTAGACGTACGCTGTGTACCTGACTCAGTTGCCTCTACATAAGAAATAATTGCTCTGCACCCTACTCTTTATAGCTTCTTTACTAGTCCATCCTGCTAAGCCTTAAAGATATTGCCATCTATGAAAAAAATGGGGAAGTACATGAGAATACTCTAGCCTGGTCTACCACTTGGACCTGCACACAAAGAGCAGCCAAGTTACCCACCGTAGACTATCAGAGAACGCTTGCACTGCAAACTTAGAGGGACAGTATCCTCCTCCAATTACAGCCAGTCTCCCCGCACAACTAGAAACATTTACAATCCGTCCTCGAGCTCTTCTGATGAAAGGCAACACATTTATTGTCACATCCACCAAACCTAGTACGTTCACATCCAGAATCTTAGCAAAATCTTCTCTTTTCTGCCATTCATTGGGGCCGTTTGGAAATCCAATTCCAGCATTGTTTACTAAGCCCCAGAGCCCTGCAAAAATTAAAAAGGGGAGGTGGGTCAACTTTATAAATATGTTGGTCAATGGACATAACTTATGCCAAAAACAAGTATTTATCAGTTGATTTCCTGATGATAATAGGGATTTGAGCTTCAGACTAAATGTTGTTTTTCCATTCCATTTTCTTACCTGAATTTCCAACACAGTTACTGACCCACTTGGCAACATAACTCACACTCTGGCTATCAGTCACATCAAGAATTACTGTCTGCAGTCTGCTGGAAGTTTCCTTTTTCAAATCCTCAGCTCCTTTCTCAGTAAGACAAGCTGCCAGTACCCGCATGCCGCGCTGGTCCAACTGCTTTGCCAATAGGTTCCCAAATCCAGAGTCACAACCAGTAATCAGTACATATTTATCTGAGAGATTCTCCAGTATCTTGCTCTGTCTGTCCCATCTGTATAGGAAGAGCAGAGCCAACAGCACCACCAGCAGAGGGATCCACATGAGGTTGCAGTTGTTCTCTAATTTTGAAATTTATAAAACATTGTTATTGAAATGCTATTTTAATCTTTGTGATAGTTAACATTGACATTGGTACAGATAAGATAAAAGGGTTGTTTTTGAATTTTGCAATTAGTGGTTAGGAGAAAACATTGTGCAATAGGAAAAATAGGTAATTTCACCAAAGAGCAGAAATGGTAATTAATACTGGGATCTCGGAAAGTATTAATTTGAAAAAATGGATGGGGTATTTTCATATTTGCACCTTTATACAACAGCTAACGTTATTAACATTACATTATACATATTATTTTAAAGATATTTTTGAAACGATTTAATGTAGATAGATTTTTTCACTAAATTGTTTAATCCCTAATCAATCAGTTTAATCCCTATTCAGTGGATGTAGCATATGAATATCTGGGATATAATCTGGATAATATAGTAAAATGACTGTCTAGCATGTATATCGCTCCACTATCCTAAAGATCAATCTCCTAGAGTCTGTGACCATTCATCTCTGATTTGGATCTGCCACATTGCCCAAGTATCACAATTTACAGTTTAGCAACTTTGTTTCCACGTATTTCAATGCTTAGTCTTCATTTTATTATCTCTCTTAGTGGTAGCTGATTTTTTCTGATGCCTTTGTAAAGGGGAAGGGTTAGGAGAAGTGCAGTTAACATTGAGAACGGAAAATCAATCTAATTCCCAGTCATGCAAAGCTTTTAACATTGATCATAGCCCTAAAAATGTTTAGCCTCTTTTTAAAGTGAACATCTCTGAAATAAATTTAAAATCAAACAGCACAAGTTATAATTAATACGATTTAATAGATTTATTTATCTATTTTCAACCTGTCCCACTTTGTCTTACTTTACAAATACCTGGCTAATCATTATGCTAAACTACAAGACATTTTTTGATTTGGGGCTCCCTCTCTTACATGACAGCAGAAAATATTTAAGTGCATGCAAGTTTTTTTTAAGCTAGTGTTACCCCCACAAACTTAGATTTTATTATTATTTATTTAGGTTTTTATACTCTTCAGGTTAACCAACACTGTACCATACCATATCGTAATTAAAATCAGCAGCATTTTATTCTACAGCCCAGTAAACAAGAATAATCCTGTTGTGCCATTTCAATGGCATTTAGATTATATTGCTTTTAGAAGTTCCCAGATAGATATTAATATAAGATCATGATTAGTTAACATTTTTAACATTAGCATACATATAAATAAAACTCACCTTCCATATAGCTATAATGTGGAAAATCTCAGTGATCTTGGTAAAGTATCAAAAGCATGAATCATACTCTACAAGTGAATCGTGTTTGAATGTGTATTGTGATTAGACCTTTTTTTTCATTATTAAACGTCACATTATGTTTACACAGAAAGGGGAGGAGTGGGAAGACAGAAAATAACATACAAGAAGTAATTTGTATGTTTTTTTTAATTATTCATAAGGATTTATTTAAAAAAAAATAGTTTCATTAGTGAATAAATACTGTACCTACCAAATGTCCTTCATTAGAACAGGGTTTCTTTGAGACCCAAATTGACGTGGCCCTGCAACGATTACATAACAACCAACCTTAAAGAGAAACGCCCACCATTTTTAAATTATTGTACCAGATAAAAAATAAAGTTTTCAAAAAGTTTTCGTTTTTAAAACATGTCTATTTTTTTACATAACAATTCTTTAAGACAGCTACACATTTACCATTAATATGTTTTCTAGCCCTCTTGTTTTAGCCCAATCTTTTAGACAAACAACAACAGGAATTTATGTAGCATACTCCCAGTGGGACGCCAAGCGCTTTACAGGGGTAAACATATATATTAATGTAGTTACATAATTGGAGATTGGAACAATAAAAGTGAATTAGCTGCATGCCTGGGAGAAAAGATGAGTTAAGTCTTTGTAATAAAAAAAAAAGTCTCTAAAGATGGGGCTTCCCTGACTGAATGTGGCAGAGAGTTCCAGAGTGTATGAGCTGCTTGGCAGCAGGGCCGGCCTTAGGTGTTCAGACGCCTTGTGCGGACTACTCCTCTGGCGCAAACAACTAGCAGATGTAGTCCAAAAGGAAACAAAGTGATATCCTGCAGGCACCCTGGAGCAGGCATAAAAAATAACAAGACTCATGTGCAGGATGCTGCAGGCTGGGAGTATGGAAGCTAAGCAGAGAAATATAGCAGAAACATAACAAGCAAGGGACAGGGAGACCAAGCACGAAACATAACCAGACAAGATATACATGTTACTGAGCACAACAATGAACAAGACAAGGAATAAACATAACCAGACAAGATATACATAACACAGGGCACAACAGGGAACAAGACAAGACACCCCGCTGCCGGGGATACAGGACAGGACACCCCGCTGCCGGGGATACAAGACAGGACACCCCGCTGCCGGGGATACAAGGCAGGACACCCCGCTGCCGGGGATACAAGGCAGGACACCCCTCTGCCGGGGATACAAGGCAGGACACCCCGCTGCCGGGGATACAAGGCAGGACACCCCGCTGCCGGGGATACAAGGCAGGACACCCCGCTGCCGGGGATACAAGGCAGGACACCCCGCTGCCGGGGATACAAGGCAGGACACCCCGCTGCCGGGGATACAAGGCAGGACACCCCGCTGCCGGGGATACAAGACAGGACACCCCGCTGCCGGGGATACAGGACAGGACACCCCGCTGCCGGGGATACAGGACAGGACACCCCGCTGCCGGGGATACAGGACAGGACACCCCGCTGCCGGGGATACAGGACAGGACACCCCGCTGCCGGGGATACAGGACAGGACACCCCGCTGCCGGGGATACAGGACACACATAAATACAGGAACTAGCCTAGGACTGAATGATAACTATTGGAGATTCCGTCACATCTTATGGCCATAGTATGCTTAGCCCACCACTACACCAAAGTACTCCAATGACGGTGGGTCCTAACGCTAATCCCTGCTGACAAAGGTACAAAACAAACCAAACATGTAAACCAAACACATAGCACTGAGACATACCTTTAGACTGCAGACTGAGACAAACAGAACACACGGGAGGGGCACACCTTATAAAGGATACAAAGCAAAAGCAAAGAGCTGAAGCAAGGAATGGGAGATCAGAACAGTGCAAAAGGAAATCCAGGAATGGATTGAAGCAAAACAGGGAAATCGAAACAAGAGTGAGATATGCGGCTCCGCAGCCTGGGAAGGACGTGACAGTATCCCCCTCCAAATGAGCGGACTCTGGACGCGAACAGGAACATGAACAGAAGGAAGGCCTGCTCTCTGACGGAAGAACTGCGTAGACAAGGCAACCCAGGAACCTGCATACTCAGGAATCTGAAATCACTTAGGAGTCCTTCGATGACCAGCACTGCCGCTTAGCAGATCAATCTCCTCCAAAACAGGAATCAGTATATCTGATCAGGAATGAGGAAGCCGCTTCTTGTGCACTCTCCTCCGAAACAGGAATCAGCATATCTGAACAGGAATGAGGAAGTTGTCTCTAGTGGACTTTTAGGTCCAGGCGAAGGCAAGGTAGATCAGGTAACCCACTTGCTGGGGAGACGACAGGTAACCCGCTTGCTGGGCAGACGACAGGTAACCCGCTTGCTGGGCAGACGACAGGTAACCCACTTGCTGGGCAGACGACAGGTAACCCCTTTGGTGGGGTGCACACGACAGGAAACCCCTGTGGTGGGGTGCACACGACAGGAAACCCCTGTGGTGGGGTGCACACGACAGGAAACCCCTGTGGTGGGGTGCACAGCTGCAGACTCCACTCCGCGAACTGGCCGTTTGCCTGCGGCCATGTGTCACGGACTGGGTCCAAACAAATGACTGGAAGGACCCAGCGTGCCCAAAGATTGTGTGCAGGAGTTACAGTGCAGTAGTGGAGTTAGACAGGGCCTGGTTGTAGGGTGACCGCACTCACCTGGGTGTTGAGTATCTAGGGTTGTGCAGCCACATACCAGCACCCTGACATAGCAGCAGATGTAGTCCAAAAGGAAACAAAGTGATATCCTGCAGGCACCCTGGAGCAGGCATGAAACATAACAAGACTCATGTGCGGGATGCTGCAGGCTGGGAATATGGAAGCTAAGCAGAGAAATATAGCAGAAACATAACAAGCAAGGGACAGGGAGACCAAGCACGAAACATAACCATGTTACATGTTACTGAGCACAACAGTGAACAAGACAAGGAATAAACATAACCAGACAAGATATACATAACACAGGGCACAACAGGGAACAAGACAGGACACCCCGCTGCCGGGGATACAGGACAGGACACCCCGCTGCAGGGGATACAAGACAGGACACCCCGCTGCCGGGGATACAGGACAGGACACCCCGCTGCCGGGGATACAGGACAGGACACCCCGCTGCCGGGGATACAGGACAGGACACCCCGCTGCCGGGGATACAGGACACACATAAATACAGGAACTAGCCTAGGACTGAATGATAACTATTGGAGATTCCGTCACATCTTATGGCCATAGTATGCTTAGCCCACCACTACGACAAAGTACTCCAATGACGGTGGGTCCTAACGCTAATCCCTGCTGACAAAGATACAAAACAAACCAAAACAAACCAAACATGTATACCAAACACATAGCACTGAGACATACCTTTAGACTGCAGACTGAGACAAACAGAACACACGGGAGGGGCACACCTTATAAAGGATACAAAACAAAAGCAAAGAGCTGAAGCAGAAGCAAGGAATGGGAGATCAGAACAGTGCAAAAGGAAATCCAGGAATGGATTGAAGCAAAACAGGGAAATTGAAACAAGAGCGAGATATGTGGCTCCGCAGCCTGGGAAGGACGTGACATCATCCTTCTCAGTCTCCCTCCTCTCACAATCTACTCCCTCTCCCCACTTCTCACTATCTACCCCCTCTCCGCACTTCTCATTATCTACCCCCTCTCCCCACTTCTCACTATCTACCACCTCTCCCCACTTCTCACTATCTACCCCCTCTTTGTAGTTCACTTATCTTGATGAATTCTTGTGGTGGGAGTGCAAGGCCTCGGTCTTGCTGGTCTGCCACAGCTTCACTGCTGAACGCCGGGATTTGATGTCATATTCTGGCGCTCAGCATGAAGCGCCGGCACCGAGACAGAGGCCCCGCGTTCCCACCACTGCAGTCAGGGCAGTGACGAGGAGGGTGGCAGTAGGGAGCGGAAGAGATAGAGGGGCGCAGAGTTGTTGCTCAGCGTCCCTCTCTCGCCTATGCTCCCTGCTGCCTGGGTGCACACATGCATCCGCCTTAGCACGGCCCTAGCCTTGGTGATAGGACGGCGCCTGGCCCCTAGGGTGACCACATTTTATTTCTGCCATTCAGGGACAAACTATGAAGTGCATGAGATTGCACACACAGGTGTATATATATGTATGCATTAGACATACATTTTTAACTATATAATATGTACTTATCTCTTATTAGAAGTACAGACCGTGATTGAAATATGAAAAAAACAGCTGAACTGGCAGTTTCTTTAATATTATCCCCTTCTGCCAATATATAGTAATATTATGCCCTTCTGCCCCTCTCCCCCTTTGTAGTTCACTTACCTTCCAGATGTTCTGTGGTGAGATCGCGAGGCCTCTGTCTCCCTGATCTGCCGTGGTACGCGCTGCTTCACTGCTGAGCACCGGAATATGACGTCAATCGAGCTGGAGGCCTCGCGGAGGAGATGGAGGGGCGCCAAGCCACGGTTGCGGAATCAGCTGCACCTTGAGCTGTCTACTGTTTGGAAATATATAGTTTTAGGGGGTTAAAATTAAATATGGGTGCTTTGTGTCTCAAATGAGACCTGGAGCCAACAAACTGATCTGTCAAAATGCCATGTTTAAAAACTCTAATGCGCATGTTCCAATTTTGAACCCGCAGTGCTAAAGAGACATACCTTACCCATGCATATGGGGTATTCCTACTCAGGGGCTGTTTCTGAATACAAATCACAAGTTGTTTCAGTAATTCCACATACCCAGACAAAAAAATACTGAAATACTGTGTTTGGATAGAATGGGTTTGTTAAAAATGGAAAAAATGAAATTTTACTGCAATGTTTAGGACAGACTGGCACTGAAATGGTTAAATCAAAAGTGTTTAAGTGCCCCTAGTAAAATACTTTGGGATGTCAACTTTCAAAAAATATATACTTTTGTTTAGCAGTTTTTCTTTTTCTGGACGCTATTGAGGCGCAACTCCCAGCATAAGACATTTAAAAAAAATCTTGTTTAGAAATAGCGATATGTGTCATTCATCTTAAACCCTGTAAGTACCAAAATAAATGTAAATACCATAGAGAGAGAGAGGGGGGGGAGAGAGAGAGAGAGGGGGAGGGGGGAGAGAGAGAGAGAGAGGGGGGGCTGCCAAGGTACTGAGTGCTGCCATTATTGCATATACTCTGTTATTTTGTTTTGTTGGAAACGGATAAGTCGTCCAACTGCAGTTAGATTGGAGAACCTTGATTAGTTAGTGCTCACAAGAGGAAGACTTTTTGTTTTGATTTGTTTATTTTTTCTGTTATGCCTGTGGTGAAAAATAAAAACAGTCCCAGCCTTTTATTTAACCCTCCTCGTGTCTGAGCTGTCTCTGCAGCCTGGAAGACTGTGTGTGAGTAATAATTCCCGGACAGAGTACCAAGTGACGGGGTATTGTGTCATAATATATATATATCAGTGGCGGAACTACCGGGGTCGCAGGGATCGCGACTGCGACCGGGCCCTGGAGTTCTGCAAGTCAGGGGGGCCCAAGGGGTGCCGAGCGGTTGCTGAAAACGACCGCTCGGCAACTCTTGGGCCCCCCTGACTGACAGAAATCCAGGGTGCCTCTACTCCCCGCTGCTGCTGCCGCCGTCGCCGTTGCCGTCGCCGCCTGCCTCAGCGCTGCCCAGAGTGCAGTGTTGGGAGCGTGAGGCGTTTGTATGCCGTATGCCGTGTATGGCGTCATATGCCGGCGCTCATCAGTGAAGCGTCGGCACCCGAGACAAACGCCTCACGCCCCCAACACAGGAGTTCACGGTAAGTGACCTACAAAGGGAGGGGGGGTAGGGAGGGAGTGGGTAGATCGTGAGAAGGGGGGGTAGATCGTGAGAAGGGGGGATAGATCGTGAGAAAGGGGGGTAGGGAGGGAGAGGGTAGATTGTGAGAAGGGGAGTAGGGAGGGAGAGGGTAGATCGTGAGAGGGGGGTTAGGGAGGGAGAGGGGAGATTGTGAGAAGGGGGTAGGGAAGGAGAGGGTAGATCGTGAGAAGGGGGGGTAGGGAGGGAGAGGGGAGATTGTGAGAAGGGGGTAGGGAGGGAGAGGGTAGATCGTGAGAAGGGGGGTTAGGGAGGGAGAGGGAGATCTTGAGAAGGGGGGTAGGGAGGGAGAGGGTAGATAGTGAGAAAGGGATAGATGGGTTGGGGTGGGGGGGCCCTTGACAGATTCTCGCACCGGGCCCTGAGGTTTCTAGTTACGCCCCTGATATATATATATATATATATATATATATATTGTGGTAAAGTGTATGGGAGAGTGGTTGATGGGATATATATCTCACCTGGTTTCCTCAGCCAGGCATGGTAGCAAACCCAGGTGCTCTCAGGTGAGGCATCCTAAGCTCGTTAATGGGGAGGAAGCCTTAAAAGAGAGGGCTGTTAGGTTTGCAGGGGAAGGAGAAACTGAGGGAAGGAGCAGCTACAGCCAGCGCTGCAGCCCACCAGGTATGAAGCTTTACCCATGCAAAACCTGTTATTTTGCTTTGTGCCAGACTGTAGGCTTGTAGAGAGGTATCCGGATGTTTAGTTAGAGCCGGACAGGCTTAGAGTTTGTTTTGTTTACCAGGTGCTCTGTGCCTACAGCATCTAAATAAACACGCTTTACGTTTGAAACCTGTGTGAAGACTGTCATTGCCGCCCCATGCGTGAGCTGTTCCCTACAATTGGTGGAGAATGCAGGCAAAGTGGTGCTAGGAGCAACGGCATGACAAAACACTACATTTGAAATTTGTGGACATTTAAAGGGCCGGAAGCGTATGTCCTGAGTGAAAGCTACAGCACTGTACGGCCCATCCGGCACAATGGAGGAGGTGATAAAACAGCTGATACAGGCTAACCTGAGACACGAGCAGGATTTTGAATCCCTGCAACATGCGCAACAGCAGACTATGGCCCAACAACAGGAAACGAATCGCCTGTTAATGGAGCAGATTGCTGCGCTCAGAGAGACTGTTGTGGCTCAGCCCCAACGTGTGGAGGCAAGCCCCCTTGAGACTGTTGATGTGAGGAGGGCCGTTCAGCGGGGCTTACAAAAAATGACGCCCGACGACGACGTCGAGGCCTACCTCACCGTATTTGAGAGAGTGGCGGAGAGAGAGAGACTGCCAGTTGCAGAGTGGGCAGAAGTGATTGCACCCTTTCTGACTGGCGAACCGCAAAAGGCCTACTATGACCTCGGGGAGCAGGATGTCCGGGACTTTACAAAACTAAAAATGGAGATCCTTGCTCGCCTGGGTGTTACGCCCGCTGTTCGGGCCAAGAGAGTCCACTGTTGGAAATACACCATGGACAAGCCTGCCAGGTCCCAGATGTATGATCTTATTCATCTTGTACGTAAGTGGCTGGAACCAGAATCCACTACACCAGCCCAGATTGTGGAAAAGGTGGTAGTGGACCACTACTTCCGCGCCCTCCCGGCGGAGCTACAACGGTGGGTTGGGCATGGAGACCCCAGAACTGCTGAGCAGCTTGTCAACATGGTGGAAAGGTTCATAGCAACCGAGGACTTCCTCCGTGAGGTCCCTGCAGCACCAACACCTTCCAAGACCATCAGACCCGCGACATCTTTGGGTAAGAGAGTTCCAGCTGGAGGTGTATGGAAAAATGTGAGTGAGAGCAGGGCTCTAGAGTTTGGGCGAGGGCAAAAGACTGATCCTGAACCCCTGGGGCCCCACAGTCCTAGAAAGGGCTCCCTACTAAAGAGGCCAGGGACCCCCCAGTGCTGGAGGTGCCATGAGTGGGGACACATAGCTGCCTATTGCCCTCTTAACTCAGAGCCCATGGTGTGTGACGCTAGTCGGCGTCAGTCCCTATTTGCAGAACCTGTTTGTGCAGCCATTCCAGAATCAGAGACTGAGCCGCATTTTTGTATGGTGAAGATAAGTGACTGCTCCGTGAAGGCACTTTTGGACTCGGGTAGCCTGGTGACTTTGGTTCGGGCCGGCCTTGTGGCTATGGACTACGTGCCGAACAAGCACATAAGAGTGCTATGCATCCACGGGGATATTGTAGCTTACCCTGTGGCCCCCATTAAGTTGGTGACCCCATCTGGAACTATGACCTACGAAGTCGGAGTTGTAAAAAGACTTATGCACGCGGTTATATTAGGCCGCGATTTCCCATTGTTCTGGGAGTTGTGGAAAAGGGGGAACGTTTCTGCAGCTGGGGAACAAACTCCGGCAGAGTCTGTATCATTCCCTGTAAATAATGGGTCATGTGAGACGGCCATTGGAAACAATGATACCAGTAAGGGGCAGGATGAAAAGGATGTAGGCCCACCTGAAATGTATAGTGAAGATTCTTTCCCCTTGCAGGTGTTAGCTGGGGAGGAAGAAGAAGAAACTTCCCTACCCGGCCAACAGGTCTTAGATTTAGAAATGTCTCGGGGTAACTTCGGGACCGAGCAAGTGAGAGACCCCACTCTGGGAACTGCACGGGCAAATGTCACCGTAGTAAATGGGGTACCACAGGAACCCGAAGCTGACCAGAAATTTCCACATTTTGCCATGAATGGGGATCTAGTGTACCGGGGTCACCAAAGTTAACAAGGAAATTGTGGAACAGCTTCTGGTGCCAAAACCATACCGACACCTGGTGCTGGACATAGCTCATAACCATGTGTTTGGGGGGCACTTGGGGACTAATAAAACACAAGAGAGGGTCCTCCGAAGGTTTTATTGGCCTGGGGTGTATGAAGAAGTAAAAAGGTATTGTGAGTCATGCCCCACATGCCAGAAAAGTGCCCCAACACCACACTTCCGTAGCCCCTTGGTACCACTTCCCATCATTGAAGTACCATTTGAGAGAGTTGCCATGGATTTGGTAGGGCCCATTGTCAAATCTGCTAGGGGACACCAATACATTTTGGTTGTATTGGATTATGCTACCCGGTACCCAGAGGCGGTACCCTTAAGAAACATGGCCTCCAAAAATATTGCTAGGGAGTTGTTTTACATGTTCTCTCGCACGGGGATCCCTAAAGAAATTCTTACTGACCAGGGTACGCCCTTTATGTCACGGGTCATGAAAGACCTGTGTAAGTTGTTTAAAATCACTCACCTCCGTACCTCAGTGTACCACCCTCAAACAGACGGGTTAGTTGAGAGGTTTAACAAAACCCTAAAGCATATGCTAAAAAAGGTGGTAGAAAGGGATGGTCGGGATTGGGACTGTCTATTACCCTACCTCATGTTCTCTATCCGGGAGGTGCCCCAAGCGTCTACAGGGTTTTCCCCCTTTGAGTTAGTCTATGGCCGACATCCAAGGGGTTTGTTAGATATTGCCAAAGAAACTTGGGAGACCGAGGCCACCCCATATAAAAGTGTTATTGAACATGTGGCTCAGATGCAGGACCGAATAGCGACAGTGATGCCTATAGTTAAAACGCATCTGCAAAGAGCACAGGAGGCCCAGTGCAGAATTTATAACAGATCTGCCAGGTTGAGGGCCTTTAATCCTGGGGACAGGGTCCTGGTTTTAGTGCCCACCGTCGAAAGTAAGTTTTTAGCCAAGTGGCAGGGTCCCTATGAGGTTGTAGAGAAGGTAAGTGAGGTGAATTACAAGGTCCATCAACCAGGCAGGAGAAAACCCTTCCAGGTTTACCACGTAAACCTGATCAAGCCGTGGAAAGATCGGGAGTCTTTGGGGGCGACCCAGGCAGGGGTCAAGGAAGTGGGGCAACCAGTTCCCCCAGTAACAATAGGAGAGGCACTGTCAGTGCCCCAGAAGCAGGAGGTGAGGGAGTTCCTGCAGGAAAATAGACGCAAGTTTTCGGACCTACCTGGCCGTACCCACCTCATAAAACACCATATTAAAACTGAGCCTCACAGTAAAGTGAACCTGAAGCCATACAGGATACCAGAAGCACGTAGAGAGGCGGTATCCTCTGAGGTCAGACGCATGCTTGAATTAGGTGTGATTGAGGAATCCACTAGTGAATGGTCAAGCCCCATTGTGCTAATCCCAAAGCCCAATGGGACGTGGAGGTTCTGTAATGACTTCAGGAGATTAAATGAGGTCTCAAAGTTTGATGCGTACCCCATGCCCCGAGTGGATGAACTGGTTGAGAGGCTTGGGAAGGCAAGGTACATCACAACACTTGACCTTACAAAGGGCTATTGGCAGATACCGTTGACTGAGGAGGCTAAAGAGAAGACTGCCTTTTCCACTCCAGAGGGCCTGTTCCAGTATGTTGTGATGCCATTTGGGTTACATGGGGCCCCTGCTACCTTCCAGAGGCTGATGGATCTGATTTTGAGACCACATCGTGATTATGCCGCTGCTTACCTGGACGATGTGGTAATTTTTTCGTCTGACTGGAAAAGTCACCTCTGTAAGGTACAGGGCGTGTTAGACTCCATTAGTGATACAGGCCTAACCATAAACCCTGAAAAATGTGCAGTGGGTCTGGAGGAAGCAAGATACCTGGGTTATATCATTGGTAGGGGGCTGGTTAAACCCCAGATCAATAAGATTGAGGCGATACAGAACTGGCCTAGGCCAGTAACAAAGAAACAAGTGAGGGCTTTCCTTGGCATAACCGGGTACTACCGTCGGTTCGTGCCGAACTTTGCTTCAATGGCAACACCATTGACAGACTTAACGAAGGGTGGTAAGTCAGTGATGGTAAAGTGGAACCCCGAGGCAGAAAAGGCTTTTCAGAGTCTAAAGTCTGCCCTGTGTGACCAGCCAGTGCTCGTTTCCCCTGATTTTAGGAAACCATTTCTGGTTCAGACAGACGCGTCTGCTAGAGGTTTGGGAGCAGTTTTGTCACAAGTGGTTAATGGGGAAGAACACCCAGTGCTGTACTTGAGTAGGAAACTGACCCCAGCCGAGGAAAATTATGCCATAGTGGAAAGGGAGTGTCTCGCCATCAAGTGGGCGTTGGAGTCCCTGAGATATTATCTCCTGGGCAGGGAATTCGTGTTGGTGACTGACCATGCTCCTCTGGCATGGATGAAACAGAATAAGGAGAGAAATGCAAGAGTGACCAGCTGGTTTCTCTCCTTGCAAAATTTTAGATTTACAGTGGAGCATTGACCAGGGAAGTTACATGGGAATGCGGATGCGTTGTCCAGGGTGTACTGTATGGTTGCTGACGCTGTCCAGACCTCTGGTCTGGAGTCGACGGGGGGGATATGTGGTAAAGTGTATGGGAGAGTGGTTGATGGGATATATATCTCACCTGGTTTCCTCAGCCAGGCATGGTAGCAAACCCAGGTGCTCTCAGGTGAGGCATCCTAAGCTCGTTAATGGGGAGGAAGCCTTAAAAGAGAGGGCTGTTAGGTTTGCAGGGGAAGGAGAAACTGAGGGAAGGAGCAGCTACAGCCAGCGCTGCAGCCCACCAGGTATGAAGCTTTACCCATGCAAAACCTGTTATTTTGCTTTGTGCCAGACTGTAGGCTTGTAGAGAGGTATCCGGATGTTTAGTTAGAGCCGGACAGGCTTAGAGTTTGTTTTGTTTACCAGGTGCTCTGTGCCTACAGCATCTAAATAAACACGCTTTACGTTTGAAACCTGTGTGAAGACTGTCATTGCCGCCCCAAAAGAAAGCCCTACTTGTGCTAAATAACAATATATAGTGTGTTAGAATGCTCTAAATAAGTTAGTAGGCAATCAGAGTTGAATAAAGTCATGGCAAAAAGCACAAAAACTGCTCTGGTCCTTTAGTGCTGTTTTATAACCTAAGAAAGGGAGTTGCTAAAACTAGATTTATGTTCCAGTACAGTTTTTTTTTTAATAATCTTCATAAATATCAGTGGGGTGCCAGAGCCTACAGCTAGATGAGCCTTGGTTAGTAGCCAGATATTATGTGGCACACCTATTTGTCTCCAAAACTGTATTTTGCAAAATCTTGCTAGTAAAAGAAAAGTTAACAAAATTTAGTGGCTCATAGTCATCAATATTACAGTATATTACAGTATTACAGACGTGGCTTGAAATAGTGGAATTTCAGGGACCAAGATTTCATTATCATACATGGGATCTGTGCATCTTATTTCTGTAAAGCAACAGTCATCTGAAGTTTTGTATATTTAGTCAACCAACATATTTGGTATCATTAGATGCTGTATGCCTTATCTGCTGCTCCCACAGGGCAGGATGACATATGCCTCCGCTGCTATATAAAAGCATGATATTTTTTAAAACTTTTAAACATTCAAAAAAGTTTATTTCAATTGTTTTAATTTCATCCCTCCCTAATGCTAAAACCCTACACTATCCCCCAATTTCCTCCACCCACCAAACTAAACTTTGTGCTAAAACCCATTACAGACTTGTGCACAGCGAGCAAAACTGCTTTGGATGAAAGTTTTGTATCATTTTTGGTGCATTAGTTTTCAGGCAACAAATTTTGTATCCCGGTCATTCGGCTCGGATAAAATTTGGGGACCCTTTTTTATTTGGAATCACAGTAGCCTAAATGGGCAACTGTCTTAATCAACTAAACTCCACTCAGGAACAGAGAAAACAAATTCTGCTGCAGTCCTTGTAGTACACTAAACTAGTCACTACAGCTTCACGAATCCACCCTATAACAGTAAATTGTCTGAACTAAACTAAACTATTAGTTAACTTGCAATATGGTAGGCGTGCAATGAGCATTAATCTCAGCCTCTGTCAAGCTGTCACTGTCTCACACTCCAACTCTCAACAGTCTGTAACTGCTACTACAGACAAGTTAAAATGGCGTCAGCGCACACACACACACACACACACACACGTCTGTGTGTATGTATATAACTAATGCTTGTCCCTTCCCCTTGTATATCATGATTGGCCAGAGTGAAAGAAGGAAGGGAAAAACTCTCACAGGTTGTTGGACCCATCAATCACAGCCAAAACCATCCTGTTTTTTTGGCTACTTCTACCTATTCAGTATACCTACTCTATCAGTCACTGATATGTACCCTCCTACACACAGTCCCTCCCGCTTTACTTCATCAAGCATAAAAACGTCTTGTAATGGCGGCAGCTACATGTTGCGACGAATGGACGAATCATGACAATTTTCGTTGCAGATTTGCAGATTGTTTTTGTCAATTTCGTTGGAGAGGGGCCTTGTTAACGTTGATTCATGTTAACGCACGAAACGGATGCACAAGTTTAATATTATGTATATATATATATATATATATATATATATATATATATATTGAGATCCCTGTCAGTCCAACAGTGTAAATCTAAAAAAATAAATGAGCATTGCAATAAAAAACACGCCTTCACTGGACCAACATTCCACTCTAAGGACGGGCCCTCAAGAAAACAAAATATTTAGCAATTTTACTTTTACGTTTTTTCTACACAATAGGTGCCATTGCTGCTGAATAAACCAACTTATGTTTGGTAACGTTCTCTGATCACAGTAATATCCCACATACTTAGTTTTTTCTATGTTCTAGAGAGCCACATCCATCCTATACATATTACCCTACAGTGTATTTTTTTCATACTACTGGCTTAAGGGATTTCGGGAGAATATTTTATTTTTTATAATCCTTTACTTGTTGTTGTAGGACTAAACATATAAACTTTTTTTTTTAAATGTTCTTATTTGTTTTATTATTTGTCTTTTTTGTCCTGTTCCTAGTGCAAAATGGATAGAGTTCACAAAGGGTTTGTTTCTTATATCTTACAGATGCTAGTGATGGTGGTCCCTTAAACAAAATGTGTCTCTTTCTCTCAGATAAAAGCCTCATAAATCTTTAAAGAGTGTCAACTGTCATCTGAAGCAGAAACTTCACATACATCCACCACATAGGACTTTAAATTACATAGGTCTTGTGGAAAAGCACTTTAAAGTGCTGGAACAGTGCCCACTGATCCAGCACTTAATGATGGTATCACTGGGCACCCTGTAGAGTTTTTTTAAAATTCCTTCCTCAGTAGGCAGGGCTCCATAGCCATGCGTTTCAGATTGCAATGTGCGTGATCAGTCAGCAGGGGGAGCAATCAGAGATCCCATCACCATCTGGACACACCCTCCTGGGTGTCTTCTCAAGTCTTTTCTGTGGTATCAACACTGACACCTACCACAAAGGAATGCCCAATCTGTCAGCAGTGAGCCAGTGATGTTGGCTTCTGCTAGCAGGGGGAGTCCAGGCTTCTAGACAGCCCGATCTCCTGTGCAGCAGGGGGGATGTCCCTGTGGGGAAAAAAATATTTACAGGTACATCTTAAAGGGCATCCTATAACCTTTTTTATAGACATACTTGTCCTTTTTTTTCTCTTTTAATGTATCCATTATCTATGAAACATTATGAAGGATGGCAACATAATAATTTAAGTATACACTATTTTGTTCATTGTACTGTTGAATATTTTTTTTTATATATATACAAATTCTCATGCACTCCTTCAAGAAATTGTTTTTGGATTTTGAGGTGTATTATTAGTGTGGTGGACATAAGTGAGCAGCAATTATATGTTTGTCTATATAATAGAAGATTTTTTGTGCCTCATTAGTTTGGCTATTGATATATAATAGTTACATTGTTGGGCTTAATGACATAAACGTAGCTGTTCTCAATTAGTGAAATGACATCAAGAACCATGAATATGGATTGCTTCCAAGACACTTCATACTCTAACCTGTATAGCATCGTATTTCAGCTTGTATTGATTTTATTGTTACTTTTTTTTACTAGACACTTTAAAAGGCATCAAATTACCATGGTTTCCAGAGTGCCATAGTGTTTGTATTACTGCGCATTTATTACTGCACTTGAGCTGGTCTGTGTCACTACCAATTGTAAGTTCATCCAATAAAGTGTGTATTATTGTGTATTACGGATTCACACTATATGCTCTTTTTCTCTTCCCCATATGTCCACCGGAGTCTCCATTTCTTGAGACAACAGTTTGCTTAATTTATATTGCTATCCTTACTAGCGACACTCTTTTTCTACTAACATGTATAGCAGCCTTTAAAGTGACCCAGGCATCCCAGGACCATTGTCTATTAATAAAACCACATTGAGGAGAAAAAAAGTACTTATCAAAAGGATACTTTAAATGTGTTTTTTTTTAATGCCAGCACTTATTATATAACAAAAAAGTAACACACATCTGCACTAAGTAACATCATCAATCACAATAATTATAGTTATATTTGTAAGATTTCAGTCTTGCAGTAAAAAATAAGACATTAACATACATTTTTAACAGTGTAAGCCAGAGGGAGAGAAAAACAGAGATGTAGATCATATAAACTGTGCTTACATGACTGGGAAATTGACAAACTGTGTTCGCCAGGACTGCCTCACTTGTAAGACTGGGCCAGACCTAAGATTTCAAGCTTTTGTTCCCCAGCACTCTCCTGCACTCTTTCCCCTTGCACACAACTAATACAGGAAAGACTCTCACAGTGGTGTCAGCTCCATGGGCAGCTGCCTAGCTTGGCAATATGGTAGAGCTAACACCGGAGTTGTTTGTTCTGTTGGGATCTGATATGTAATAGTGTGCCCAGAGATACACCAGTGAGTATCGATAATGCTGTTCAATGCTGTCATAATGGTCCTTAGGGAACATTTTTACACAACACCATAGAATATTGTCTTAAATTAAACTTCCAGCTATCTGGTGCTAAAATGTATGATAAATACGGTATTAAGATCTACTTGAGTAATGGACAATTAATTACTCGGCACATGTCTGCTATCTTTAGAGATAGTGGAAAATAATTTGGAAAGGTATCATAATCTTTAGAAGCAGTGGTTAAGTGGAAGTATTTGCAAAGCAAACATAAATTTTAGAAGCAGTGGTTAAGAGAAATAATTTGCAAATATAATATGTTTACTTTATTCTCTGAGCTGGTTTTGGAGCAGAACGACTTAAAATATAGTCAGATATGGCTGTTGGGAGATAGGAAAGAGGAAGGTAGATGAACTTGCTGTCCCAACCAGGAGAGTATCGAGTCCAGGGGTAAACAGCAGTCAATGCATGTTCCATGCAGTCTGTGACCTCATTTAACTTGGCACTGGAACAGTTTGTAAGATTCTTCAAAGACTTGGAACCTTTGTACACATATAAATTAAACTGCATTAATAAATCACATTAGTGTTTCTTCTTTCAAATTTTAAGTGATGACACAACCTCACTTACTAAACTGCATCCCTTACTATAATGGTAGAAGCTTATGAGTTTATTCACTAATCATGGGGGACAGTTAGCACATTACAAAGTGACCCACTCGGGTGTGCTTGGTTTAATACTTGAGTATCGCTAAAGGGGAGTTTTTCATCTCACTGCAACTCGCTGTTAATAAATTAAGCTTTCACATATGTAAACACTACTTACAATGTTGTAATATTTACAATTGTAAAGATAAAATTCCTTACATTGCTGGTAAAACTGTTCTCCATATGCCTCCTTAATCTCAGCAGGGGCATTTTCCCACAAACGCTTCAAGTTTTTTAAATGCATCTCACTATCACTCATTAGGGTTTTGAATGCACCAGGCTCTATGATGGAAACCTTGACATCAAAATTCAGCATTTCTCTTCTGCAATTAAAAAACAGACTCATTATTGGACATTGAGAAGTCACCAACCAAAATAACAATAAAGCAAATATTTAATGTGCTGATATTAAAAAATAGATAACATACTACTTATTTGGTGTTATTTTTGTGTGGACAAAAGTTCTCACATTTGTCTGGAAAAAAAGTAGTTTTTCTATTCCCTGATGTAGAGAAACCCACACAAGCTCCTTAACTGATTGCCTTAACTTCCTATTGGATATATTGATGCCAATGGTAAACCCTGAATTTGAAAGTAAATATTTTTCTAAACACTGCTTTTGTTGAACTTGGGAGAATTATTGTTTAACGTAAGTGTTGATTTTTGATGAATGAAAACAAAGACAATAGAAGGACTCACTTCCTTTTGAACGTACTCCTCGTGTTGTGCATGCATCATTAACAAAACTTTAATTATATACAGCCATCCAAAAGAAACACAAGCCAATGGCCACACACTCCATTCACCAATGTTTCACCACAACACCACATTTATTCATTGGACTTTCTTCTGTGTATGTGCCCTACCCTACTGTAAACAGAAATAGCAAGTGGCACGTTGGTGAACGGAGTGCACTGGTTTGAATTTTGTTTCAATAAGTGTTGATGCAATAGTGTCAACCAATTGTCAACTCTGGATTTATTTTTGGTCTAAATTCTACTTTTCTTGAACTTGGGAGAAGCAATGTTTTTTTTGTTGTTGTTTTTTTTTTTTTTAAGTGTAATGGCTGCACAGTAAAAGGAAATGGGAGACGTGCAAAACACATTCTAATAGTTGCAAATTCAACCATGGAGCTGTTAAACAGATCTGGGTTCACTGTGCGTAGCCTATATCCAAAATGTGGCATGACAGCACTTTCCACTCCATGAAAGAAACCCCAGCAGAAAAAATACCTTTTTGTAGAATATTTTTCCTAATGTGTATGACATCAAGACACATTGTAAAGCAAGAGCATTGTGAAGTTTCTGTAGCAACTCAAGTAGGGAGTTTTTTTTAACCATTTGTCTAGTTCTATTGTCAAGCTACTCAAGTGACAAAACAAATGTAAAACAAAGAAAATAAATTCAGACTAACAGATTCATTATTAGGAGAGTCTAAAGCATAAGGCTCCTATTAAGAAAATTATGCCAGTATGTTGATTATTTTAAGCATTAAATTAGCTTTCAGTTTCCAGGAAAGTTTACTAAGAGGTGGTTCTGCAATGTGGGTGAAGTTCCCATCGTGGGTCTACAAGTACTAAGTTTCAATTTGTGTTTCAACTCTCAATTCTAATAGTAGTTGATAAATACTGGGTCTGTCTCCTTCATCTGACTTGAATCTCTATTAATTTCCTCTCGGGACACATCTAGTCCAGGGAGACCATATATCTTTATAGTGGACATAGTTCCCTTTTGAGTTATAAAATCCTATCTCCATTTTGCCTTCATAGTTAATCTGAGACTGGATGTCTATCGAAAGGATCATATTGCCTTATTTCCAGTGCCTGGCGATACAGAATTTTGAAGTCAACAGTGTGAATCATTAAACATCTCTGTTCTCAGCTGCCCTTAGGAAAGTTGAAAATAGATAACTGAGATGTAAGAATCCATCTAAAGCAATGGATATCCCTGAAAAGAGATGTAATCTTGTCTTGTATTGTCATGCCCCATCCAGGCTGCAGAGCTGCATACCTCTGGTTTCCCTTGTCTCACTACAATCCATTCCTGGATTTCCTTATGCTCTGTCCTGTACTTCTGATTCTTTGATTCCAGTCCTGCCCTTAGCTTCAGGTTCTGTTTCCTTTATAAGGTGTGCCCCACTCGTTTAATATATTTGTCTCAGTCAGCAGTCTAAAGGTATGTCTTTCTCGGTTCTGTGTTTAGATTCAATGTTTAGTTTCAGCTAATTAGTATTTCAGTAGGCAGGGTTTAGCGCTAGGACCCACCGAATATTGGAGTACTTTGGGGGGTGGGGGGCTAAGCATACTATGGCCATAAGATGTGACTAAATCTTCAATTGTTATCATATAGTCCTAGGCTAGTCCTGTATTCATGTGTTTCAGTCTTTTATGTGCCTTTGCCCTCTTTTCCCTGAATCATCTGAGGATCTCAGTTCCTCTCTCCTCTTCCCATGTCGCAGTTTAAGATATCCTATCCTTGCTTAAAGCAGAAGCATCTGAGGATCCTCACTCCATCCCCTGTGTTCCTTGCCTTGTTCCCTGTCCTCTGTTGTGTCCTGTACCATGTATGTCTTGTCTGGTATGTTCCTTGCTCGCTCTGTCCTCCTTACTTGCTTCTGCTGTTGCTCTGCTTAGCTTCCCTACTCCCTGCAGCATCCTGCACATTTCTTTGTTGAGCTATGTCTCATTCCTGCTCCAGGGTGCCTGCAGGATATCACTTTGTTTTGTTCTGGACAAAATCCGCTGCCATGTCAGGGCCCTGGTATGTGGCAGCACAACTCTAGGTGCTTAACACCCTGGAGAGTGCAGTCGCCCTGAACCAGGCCCTGTACAACTCTGCTACTGCGCAATATCTCCTGAACACCATCTTTGGGCGCTCTGGGTCAAGCACACACACCAGGACAGGCTCTGCCGCACCGACACCCAGACACATACACACACCAGGACAGGCTGTGCCACATTGACACCCACACACACACACACACACACCAGGAAAGGCTCTGCCACAACGACTCCCAGACACACACACCAGGGCAGGCTATGCCACAGCGACACCCAAACACACACACCAGGGCAGGCTCTGTCACACTGAGACCCAAACACATACACCAGGACAGGCTCTGCCAAACCGACACCCAAACGCACACACACATCAGGGCAGGCTCTGTCACACTGCCACCCAGACACACACACCCCAGGACAGGCTCTGTCACACAGACTCCCAAACACACACACCAGGACTGGCTCTGTCACACAGACACCCAAACACACAAACCAGGACAGGCTCTGCCAAACAGACACCCAAACATACAAACCAGGACAGGCTCTGCCACAGCGACTCCCAGATACACACACCAGGGCAGGCTATGCCACAGCGACACCCAAACACACACACCAGGGCAGGCTCTGTCACACTGAGACCCAAACACATACACCAGGACAGGCTCTGCCAAACCGACACCCAAACGCACACATACATCAGGGCAGGCTCTGTCACACTGCCACCCAGACACACACACCCCAGGACAGGCTCTGTCACACAGACTCCCAAACACACACACCAGGACTGGCTCTGTCACACAGACACCCAAACACACAAACCAGGACAGGCTCTGCCAAACAGACACCCAAACATACAAACCAGGACAGGCTCTGCCACACCGACACCCAAACACACACACCAGGACAGGCTCTGCCACACCGACACCCAAACACACTAACACCAAGACAGGCTCTGTCACACCGACACCCAGACACACACACACACACACACACACCAGGATAGGCTCTATCACACCGACACCCAAACACACAAACCAGGACAGGCTCTGTCACACTGAAGCATAAAAAATTTATTTTCTACACTGCTTTGTCATTAACTGCCCCTTTTGTATTTTGCCCCCTTGTGTATTGATGCCCTAGCCAGGCCCCCTTTAGTATTGATTAATGTGCCCCCCACAACCTTGTGTATTGCCTCCCTTTGTGCATTTATGCCCCCACACCCTTGTGTTTATGTGATGCCCCCACCCTTTTTGTATTGGCTAATGTGATGCCAAACCACCCTCTTGTCTATTGATGCCCCCACTGCCATGTGTATAACCCCAGCCACCCCCTGTTTTATATTGATTGTGTAATGCCACAACCCAGTCACCCACCTTTTATATTATTTAATTTTTGTCCCAAGGCAACCCCCCTTGAATATGGGTCCACTTTCCTATAACCTCGAACTACCGGTATTTTTTTGGTAATACATTTTTGTGCTGTCCTAACATCAACTACACTATAGTAATTATACTTTTATAATCTAAAACGTGGTGTTTTAACAAATGGGACAAAATACAGACAAATTAACAAGGATCTCTACACATTTTATGACCGTTGAACATTTTTTCCAGTTACTGTGCTCTTATTTGGCTGCCCAGAGATTCACTTGGATCTGCTATTGCAATGATTCTCAATTACAGCAGGGCTTACTTTATGGTTACTCTGAGTTACACTAGATTTTTTGCCCAGCCAGCTGTTTTGCTACGGGTAGGTATGATTTTACAGTGCAATCGCTTTTTTTGAACCCTAAATGGTAAATGTTTTACACTTACGGTTGGGAAGAGGGTTAGAGCGACTTATCTTAGTGGGAATGCATAGATTTAAGGTAAAAAAATCATAAAAACAAATACATTTAATTTTTTTTTAAAAAAATGGATGCATATGATCACATTTTAACCCCCCAAGGTTCAAAACCATGTTATACAATGGCATAAGGGGTGTTTCCACAATCAGAACAAATACCTAAATAATGCTCTATAGGCATAGGTTAACACAAACTCCTTACGATTCAGTTTTATGATACTTACCGAATACTGTCAGAGAATGCTTCAACACAATATTTTGCAGGACAGTAGCCACCTCCAACTATAGCTATTCTTCCAATACTGCTTGAAACATTAACAATGCGCCCCTGAGCTTTTCTGATGAGAGGTAGGAAGTTGAGCGTCACATCCACCAAACCCAGAAAGTTGATATTTAGCACCTTAGCAAAATCTTCCTTTTTTTGCCATTCATTGGGGCCAAATGCGTGCCCAAATCCAGCATTATTCACTAGACCCCACAGTCCTGCAATACATTAAAGTATATAAGCTTAACAAAAAGTACAAACATTACTATCGGTGATAATCAAAAGCATACAGTATATATATAATTAGACTGTTAGTGTTTCAGTTAGTGTAGACTTGTGCATTCAGATTCAAACAAGCTTTATTTGTCAAAAATTTTACCAATTTTGAGCATTCACATGAATCTCTGATAACGAGGAGGGCACCCAACGAAATAAACAAAAATCAATGGCAAACCCTCTGAAATTTTGTTAAGATTTGCTCATTTGTTTACCTATAGTAAATCTCTCCCCTTCCCTCACAGATTTTCTGAGACGGTTACGAGTTAATTAGAGGTTACTTTTGTTGGGGTTAGACAGGCTTAAAAAAAGCTATGATTAGCATTTTGGGAATGTACCCAGAAAATGTGGTTAAGGTTCAAAGTGGGTACACGTGTTAAGCATTCATGAGTCCAATAAATCTAACAGGTTCTGCTTATTAAGTGTAGGTATATATATATATATATATATATATATATATATATATATGTATATATATACTTAATAAGCAGATATATTATATATATATATATTTATATAATAGTATATTAAGTATCTCGGATCACTCTAAAATTAAACTTTTAATGATATCTTTAAAAATCTCAACAAAAACGTATACTAGAGAGAGGCGAAGATGAGGAAAAGAAAAATAAATATCTCAGGGGTTCTGTGGACCTCAAGTTACTTCTACTGTGAGACTTTTTCACATATGCACCGCCCTCCCATTAAAGTAAGTAAAACTTTATTTCATTACATAAAAGTAAAAATTTCAGGAAGAGCATAGTATGTAAATGACAATGAACCATTTCAGTATCTATAGGGAAAGCTGTGCAGTATTTCACCACTACAGACAATCAATGATTATATTATAATTTAGAGCAGCTACTAGTGTTTTTTTTTCTACGCAGCAGGGATACTGTCTCACATACTGACCTCCGATCACTCTTAAACTTAACTTTTAATCATATTTGTAAAAATCTCAACCAAAACACTAACTTGTAATAATCTCAGGGGTTCTGTGGACCTCAAGCAACTAGAATTAAATATTATACCAAAAAATATAGGGAACAACCTAAAAGGCACATTGAGATCGCCTGGTTACTGCTGGAGTAATGATGACCAATAAGTACACACAACAAAGCTAGATATCAGCAGACACTCAGCTTATACCATTCAAAAAAATACTTATCACACTGTATGGCCATATATTGCTAAACTCTCCACTACATCAAAGCACCACAAGTTTGGCAAGCCCTATGTAGTTTTTCATGGCTATTTTGCTTACCAAGGAGCTGCATATTTGGCCAAACCTTAGGGTTGCCTGCCACACAGGTGCCTCATTAATAATGTCCAGAGAAGGCTTTTAATTACATGAGAGTCTCATTGGATAAAAGTGCAATGTCCCACTGATTCACAGGTAGAGGGCACCAACAGGGCAAGGAGAGCAGGGAGGGCTGTGGAGAACCGGTAGAGAGGATAAGGGGAGAGGGCACAGAAAAACATTTGTTTCCAAACACAAAAGCCCTCAGAATATGTCAGAACTGAAAGGGCAGGAAACGAAATTCGATGTCTGAAAATAAGAGCCTACACTCAACAAAACATTGGTCCAAAATGATTTTAGGCCTCATGCACAAATCTAGTGTACATTATGTAGTAAGTTATTTCAATAGCCTGACAGAAGTTCCACTTCTGAGGGTAAAGCCCACGTTCTGTTTGATTACGCTTCAATTTGACATTGGGTTCGTTTGCATTTTTGCTGTGGAGGTGTTGTTGGGTTGGGGCAAGGGGTAAACAATAAGGGTCAACTAATGGGTTAAACTGACAATAAAGTCACAGTAAAAAAAATAGTTTTTTGGCTATTTCTTTGATAAGCCTAAAAATACAAAATGAAACAAAAAAACACAAAAATAACATATAATAATAAGCTAAAAATGAATTTTAGCAAACATTCCTGAGCTTGAACACATAACCTATTTTGTACTGCTGTAAATCTTGCTTAGCAGGTTTACACCCTTTAAGCCTTTCTGGCAATTACTCGTGTCTATCCTTACAACTATATCATCATGCTTGCGCCAATACGTACCAACAGCATTTTAGAACATATTGTACTACAAATTTTTAGTCTTTGCAAACATGAAAGCTGCGTAATCTGTAACATGTAAGCTGTTTAAAATCTTATGAGAAGCAAGACGTGAATTAGACAGTTACTTTTTGACTGCTTACTATCACAGTCAAAGTAAGATTTAACATGACCATTATTATAAACACCAATTGTAATGCAACATTTAAAATGTCAGGAAAAATAGCAGGAATATTCTACCGGATTCCATAGCAACTGTTTGCAGTCTGTTATATAGAACTGAAAACCAGTCTTACTTCAAAGCACTTTACAGGTATATGCATACAAGAGAAAAAGAGTGAATTATCTGAAGGATTGGGAGAAAAGATGGGTTTTAAGTAGACTTCGTCTACGGGAGAACATGAAAACGAACACGTAGAGTGCATAGAGAAGAACCTTCGTGTTTGTCTTCGTCTACTAATCTCCCTGGTCCCTTCCCCATCTAGCCTACCTTATCTACGCGGCATCGCAGGGGTTGACTGAAGCAGAAATCTGTAGGTTCGCCGTCAGGGCTTAACTTGGCCGGCAGAGACCACTGGTCTCCCTGCTCCAGCAGTTAAAAGTCTGTACGAACGACCAATAAAGTCGCTTGTACAGACCTTTAACTGTTGTAGCAGGGAGATCAGTGGTCTGTGCGGGCCAAGTTGCTGGGCCAGAATTTTAAAAGTCTGTATGAGCAACTCTATTGGTCGCCAGCAGGGGGCTCGTCTGGCATCAACCAATGAAGTAAAGGTGTACTTTATTGGTTGATGGCAGAGGAGGCCCCTGCAGGCAACCAATAGAGTTGCTCGTACAGACATTTAAACTCCTGGCGCCAAAGCTGCTGCATAGTCCATACCGCGTTAACCCCTTCTACAAAAAAAAAACGGAAAAAAACGTGCAAAAAACGTACACAAAGAATGCACACGAATATTCGCCCAAACCAAACACAGGACCGGGCGAATATTCGCGCAATACGAAGATTCCCCCCCCACGAAGACGAACACGAAGAGCTGGCCGGCGCCCAAGTCTAGTTTTAAGTCTTTTTTTTAAAGTCTCTAAAGATGGGGCCTCTCTGATTGACAGTGGTAGAATGTGGGAGCAGCATGAATTTTCTGTGTAGTCCTTTTTTAATAAATTTGTTTTGGACAGGGCTGGATAGTGCTTATTGATCATGTTGTCTGCCACATGACCCTTTGGGCTGCGCTCTTACAGGAGCATTTAGCTGGACCTGGCCCCTTGGGCAGAATGCTGCTGGCCAGTTGAAAAGGATCCTCTGCTCTGGATGAGTGAGATTAAGAGTGTGTTCGTGAGAATGAATAAGTGTGTGTAATTTGTGTAAATGTATTTACATATTTGTGCCAGAGAGTATCTTGGGTCAAATGGCACAAACAAGCCATTCAGGTAGAACAGGGTAATTCAGATAGAAAATGATCCGTGAAAAGCCTGGGTCTAGAGAAAATCTATGTCACAGACAAGCAGAAGTAGCCAAAGCCGATTGCAGATGAAGACTGAAGGCATTGGACAGTCACATGCATGGTCACAGACAAGATGGGGTGAATAGTCAGGGTGTCAATAACTGAAGACAGAGGCCAAGGGACTTGACAGTCAAGTACGAGGTCACCAACAAGATGGGATGGATTACCAGAGGTTTGGAGCAGGTCAGGGAACAGGAACAAGGAACACAGGTCAGGGAGAAGATAATAGGACACTGAGTTGCAATACAAAAAGGCACAATAACAGAGCAACTTGCAAAGGCGGCAAAAGCTTTAATATAGCTAATGGAGTATGCTGGGCAACTGGGTAGTTGCCACTAGAGGACCTCTGCCAGTGGTCAGATCAAGATACCTGCTTGTCTGGTGCTGGGCAAGCATTTGCCACTGCAAGGAGGTCAACACCTGTTGATGTGGGGAACCGTTTGTCAGGTAGGTAACCTTCCTTAACAAACTAGCATTTTCGGCCAACTTGCATGCACTTGTTGATTATGACATAGACCTGATTATGTAACCGTGTGTACAAATTGTACAGATAGGCTAAGTCTTTGGAGAAATGTGTTATTGCCCAATCATGTTACTGGTGCATACACTTAATTTCCTTTCTAGTGAAATGAGAAGTACGGTAAATCAAATCTATTTACTTTTAGCAACTATGCACAACTTCACTTACCTGCATCTTCCACTATATTAGAAACCCATTTGGCAGTGAAGCTCACTCTCTGGCTATCAGTAATATCCAAAATGAACGTCTGAAGCCTGCTGGATGTCTCCTTTTTAAGATTCTCAGCTCCTTTCTCTGTCAGGCATGCTGCCAGTACTCGCATTCCACGCCGGTCCAGCTGCTTCGCCAGGAGGTTCCCAAATCCAGAGTCACATCCTGTTATCAACACATATTTATCTGAGAGATTCTCCAGTATCTGGCTCTGTCTGTGCCATCTGTAGAGGAAGAGCAGAGCCAATATTATCACCAACAGCGGGAGCCACATGATGGGGAATTTTTGCTGGAATACAAAAGAATAGATTTTGTTTAATCATTTTGGAATACAATAAAAGCAAAAATGCAGGATAATTGGTGAAATTATTTCTCAATGCGAGGAGTTAAAAACTTTGTAAAAGATTTGGCGATTCCCTTTTAGCAACAATAGATTAATCAAAGTTACCGTCTACATGCTTTTCTGTCCTACTTTGATTAAATCTTATGGCAGAACAATTAAAAATTCTTTAAAATAGAAACCGATACGCTATCTATGCATCTATGTGTAACTTAAAACTTTTCCAGAATTACAAGCAATTCTTCTAGTAAACAAGGTTTATGGAACACTCAAAGATCTGCCTAAACAGCTGATGTCAGGTACATCTAGCGGTCAACATGTTCTGGAAAAATAGCTTAGAAAACCTAAAGGTGTATTATGTTGTTCATAGGTTTACAAAAAGTTCACTGATGTACAATTCTTGCAATATGCAACTTACACGTGACAATAAAGAATAAGAACATCAAATACACTGCACTTTTCCATATCATTGATTATGTCTCACACATAAGAAACATTCTATAAATATAATGGTTTTGCTGCAACATAATATGAGACTTATTTGTGGTATATTGAAAAAAGTAATAATTATAGTCAGTTGAATGCATAACCTTAATTTGACAGTGTGAAGTGCAATAAATTACATTTTCTGTTGCTGATCTAAAAGTAATAGTACAAAAATAAGCAAATGTAAAAATGTATGTAAATCGACACGTTCAAATGCAGTATTTTGCCACATAATCTTTATGCTACAAAATGCAATTGTAGTTGTGGGACAATTGTGCATGATACATGTAGGTGCTGATGTCTAGTTCTCATTTTTCACTTAGAGAAAATATGGCCTTTAACAAGAAATGCAGATTGAAATATAGTAAATAACACAAAACCTTTACTTTTTTCACTGATTTCTGGGCCTAGAAAGTTTTATCCTCTGAAGTGACTACAGATTCAGGATTCAGGATAAGTAAAAATTAAATAGTTCTATTTATTCTAGGGATGCACCGAAATGAAAGTTCTGGACCGAAACCAAAAAATTCATGGTTCACTTAGCCGAAAATGACCCCCCCCCACACCTTTAAAAATAAAACAAATAACTACACTTTTAATAAAAGTAAGTGACAAACCAAAATTGTAAAAACAAATTAAATTCTATATATATATATATATATATATATATATTAACCGTGATCTCAGGCATACCCAGATTCCAGTATGTACTGGTAGGCAACCATGGGCATGATAGGAGTGTGATTGCTGTTAACAATCATATATAAATTAATATTATTATTGTATTTTTTGTCAAATTTTGGTGCGTTACTTTTAATAAAAGTGTGGTTAACACACCAAAATTGGACAAAAAATTTGAAAACAAGATTATATGAATATGATTGTTAACAGCAATCACACTCCTATCATGCACAGGCATACCCAGGTTCCAGCATGTACTGGTTGGCAGTGTCACAGTCCCGGGTCCCGGCCGGCACCGGCAAGGGTTTGCCCGTACCCGGCAAACTCCGGGATCCCGGGCTGCACCCTCAAGTCCCGGCAAACACAGGCAAGCCGATGCCTGTGAACGCCGGGTTCCGGGGTCGCGGGTCACGGTCTCGGATCCCGGCAAACACAGGCAAGCCGATGCCTGTGAACGCCGGGCGCCGAAGTCAAGTGACACAGACTCGGATCCCGTCAGACACAGGCAAGCTGATGCCTGTGATCCACCACGCTGCAGCAGCCTGCCTGCAGCAGTGGAGACCCCCGGAGTCAGAGACTTACCCGTACTCGGTCCCTTCCTCCCGGCAGGAGCATTTCGTTGCCACGCAACTGGGGGCGTGGTTTGGATGGGCGACTTCAGCGGTGACGTCATCTTGGGGCGGGGTTAGGTTCTGGCCCCAGATTTAAAAGTCAGGAAGTGTTCTAGCCAGTTACCCTGTTGTGGTCTTTATGCTCGGTTGTGTTTTGTGTTACTTCCAGTTATTTTTGACCCTTTGCTTGCCTGACCTCTCTTTGCCTGCCGATTTTGTACTGTTGCCTTGCTGATCTTATTGCTGAACCACGGATTGTCTGACTACCCTCTCTGGATCTCGACCAAGGCTTACCTGACTACCCTCTCTGGATCTCGACCACGGCTTACCTGACTACCCTCTCTGGATCTCGACCACGGCTTACTTGACTCCCTCTCTGGATCTCGACCACGGCTTGTTGTGTTCCTGTGTCCGTATCCTGGTTCGGCTATCCAGTCTTAGCTAAGCCTTTCACCTTGTACTGCCAACTCCGTATCTTCTACCTATACCTACCTTATCTGGCCTCCTTGCTGTTGGGATCATCTAAATCCTGGGGTGCTGCTGTCAGGGGCTGCTCCTTTGGTCGTAGTGTTCCAGGTGGAATAACTTCCGCGGTGAGTGCCAGTGTAAGGGAGGTCGTGACAGGCAGGGCATCACAGGATGTGATTGCTAACAGCAATCACACTCCTATCGTGCACAGGCAACCAGTACATGCTGGAACCTGGGCATGATAGGGCTGTGATTGCTGTTAGCAATCACACTCCTATCATGCCAAGTCAGTCAGTACATGCAAAAACCTGGCTAGCTGCCCCCCCCCCTTGTGTATTGATACTGCCAGCAGTATGGGGTCTTCACATCACTTACAGCCACCTTGTTAATTCACAGATTCATTCCCTAATCACGCATACTCATTCATACACCCTCCCCCACCCCTTACCTGCACTGCAGCTCTCTAGGTGCCGCTCACAAACTTCTGCAGGGGCCCCAGCCTCCCTCTGGGTTGTTCGCACAAGAGAAAGCAGGAATGGAGCAGAGTCATGTGATATGACATAAATTCACGTCACTCTGCTGGGTTCCGCTTCCCCTGTTCAGTACAAAAGACCCTCCCACAGGTAAGCAGCAGGGCTCTTGCAATCCCTATTGCCCTGGCTGCAGATCTCACGCAGGCCGCATTTGGATGCCCCTCGCATAATCCCTTGCTAGTATGTTATGTATTAATTATGTTAATCCTTTCCTGTTTCCTATGTAAGTCAACTCTCTGTTTGTAAAAATACATGTCCAGTCCCAATAAAAGTATTCTCTTGCATCCTGACTGGTGTGTCATGACTGGTTGGTACAGTTGTTTGGAGACCCTATTCCCCCAGAGGAGCACCTTTACTCAGTGACCTTTATGGCCAGGGACGTCCTGATAGGCCCCCCGGTTCATTTTCTTCTGCTTTTATACCCATTAGTGGGACTTTTAGAGCTGTAGAACACTGTGATATTGTCACGTCCTTCCCAGGCTGCAGAGCTGCATATCTCGCTCTTGTTTCAATTTCCCTGTTTTGCTTCAATCCATTCCTGGATTTCCTTTTGCACTATTCTGATCTCCCATTCCTTGTTTCTGCTTCAGCTCTTTGCTTTTGCTTTGTATCCTTTATAAGGTGTGCCCCTCCTGTGTGTTCTGTTTGTCTCAGTCTGCAGTCTAAAGGTATGTCTCAGTGCTATGTGTTTGGTTTGCATGTTTGGTTTGCATGTTTGGTTTGCATGTTTGGTTTGCATGTTTGGTTTGCATGTTTGGTTTGTTTTGTATCTTTTTCAGCAGGGATTAGCGTAAGGACCCACCGTCATTGGAGTACTTTGGCGTAGTGGTGGGCTAAGCATACTATGGCCATAAGATGTGACGGAATCTCCAATAGTTATCATACAGTCCTAGGCTAGTTTCTGTATTTATGTGTGTCAGTCTGTCCTGTATCCCTGGCAGCGGGGTGTCCTGTCTTGTTCCCTGGTGTGCCCTGTGTTATGTATATCTTGTCTGGTTATGTTTATTCCTTGTCTTGTTCACTGTTGTGCTCGGTAACATGTATATCTTGTCTGGTTATGTTTCGTGCTTGGTCTCCCTGTCCCTTGCTTGTTATATGTCTGCTATATTTCTCTGCTTAGCTTCCATACTCCCAGCCTGCAGCATCCCGCACATGAGTCTTGTGTGATGTCTCATGCCTGTTCCAGGGTGCCTGCAGGATTTGACTTTGTTCTGGACTACATCCGCTGCTATATCAGGGCACTGGTGTTTGGCTGCACATCCCTAGATACTCAACACCTGGGTGAGTGTGGTCGCCCTGCAACCAGGCCCTGTCTAACTCCACTACTGCACCGTAACTCCTGCACACAATCTTTGGGCGCGCTGGGTCTTTTAGTCATCTGTTTGGACCCAGTCCGTGACAGATATGCTCATACCCAACAAGCATTCTGAAATCCTAGAAGAGAGGGAGAGAAAAATGTGGGTCCAAAAGAGAGGTTGTCCTATACTTGTAGCCGTAGCTAGCTCCTTTTGAGCCCGAGGCAAGAATGGAAAATTGTGCCCCCCCCAGCTTTTTTTTTATAGAGGTTTTTTTTATTCAAACTGCCCTTACACACACCTGTCCATAAACACACATATACACATACATGCTGCCTTTACACACACACACCTTTACACACACACACCTGCCCGTTAACACCCATATACACATACACTGCCCTTAAACACGACTGCCCATAAACACACATAAAATATAAAAAAAAATGGTTCAGCGCTGGGAGTAGTCTTTGAACGGAGGTGTAGGCAGCAACACAAACCGTGACAGGAATCTCTCCTATCTGGCTTGAAAGTAGAATCTTTGGGATGGGTGTGGCAGTCGTGCCTAAGGGTATGATGGCTGTAAATATAGCTCTATTGTAACAGATGGACTCCAGGCAAGGTGAGAGCCCATTTTGGCCACCTTTTTCAGTTTGTGCTGCTAAAATCGTTGCTGTATTGCTCTATGAAGGCTTTTATCCATTGCAGATATCCACATTCCAGCTAGGCGACATAGATTGGAGTCAGTCGTATTAACTCCAAGGAATATTCTTTTAACCCTATACAGGGTGACTCCTACACTGATGGTGGGTCGCACCACCATTACCTTTGTTTATACTTTGTGTATATGCGTGTTAATGGGCAGGTATGTGTAAAGGCAGTGTGTAAGGGTAGTCGTGTGTAAGGGCAGTGTATGTATATATGTGTTTATGGGCAGGTGTTTGTAAAGGCAGTGTATGTGTATATGTGTCTTTGGGATGGGTGTGGCGGTCACGCCTAAGGGTATGATGGCTGTAAGGGTACTATATAGAGCTAAATATAGCTGTTTTGTAACAGCATGGGTAGTATAATCCCCGCCTATGGATGTTCTTGTGGGTGTGGCTTCTTCTGATGGTATACTTAGATCACAGGTTTTCAGAGTGGATATGAAGAGACATAAACGATGCAAGACCTAGTGTACACTGTGGAAAAAAAAGTACTCAGATTTGTGAGAGCAAATAAAGGTTGCTCAATCCTCATCAGCATGGGTGTTTTCCCCCACCAAGGAAATAGCTCCAGTGAGATAAAAATCAGAATAAAAACATGATAAAGGTCAAGATGAAAATGGAGGTCCACAAATAAGAATAATCCAAAGCTTTATTACATAATAAAAGCAAAAATGGATAAAACACAACGCATTTCATCAAAAAAAAACCTCCATATAAATAGTGTGGGAAGTGGAGTGTAAAATAAGGACTCACCCTGTATAGGGTTAAAAGAATATTCCTTGGGGTTAATATGACTGACTCCAATCTATGTCGCCTAGCTGGAATGTGGATATCTGCAATGGATAAAAGCCTTCATAGAGCAGTACAGCAACTATTTAAGCAGCACAAACTGAAAAAGGTGGCCAAAATGTGCTATCACCTTGCCTGGAGCACGTGGCCTGGCTCCAGGTATAAACAGCACTGTGCTGACTTGGGGGAGCACTCCCCCTTTAGTTTAAACAGTTTGGACAGCAAAGCAATGGATGGGGTAGGTGAGTATAAAAAGTATGTTTAATATTCATATACAACATAAATATATTATTAAAACTCAGTGTTAAATAGGACAATTCTCCCCCAAGATAGACAAAAGCATGCTCCAGGAGTAGAGGTAAAAGAGTTAAGTCCCGACACATGCATTTACCTCTTTATCTCCCCAGTTACCTGGAGCAGGGTTGACCAGGATCATGCAACATTGTGACAAGACAGGGTAAGGGTTTGCAAGGTAAGTTGCTTGTCTATGTATGCATGTGTGTCAGTCTGAGTATGTTAGTGTGCATCTCTGAGTGTGTTAGTTGTGTGGGTCCCAGTATGTGAATGTGTATGTGTACACATGTATGGACATGTGACTTTGGGTATGTATGTGTGGGGATAAGTCAGTATGTGAACTTGTCTCTTTGCCTGGGTATGTTTGTGTGTGTGAAAACATTTCTTTGGGGATGTCAGTTAGTGTGTTTGGGTATGTTAGTGTGCATGTGGGAGTCTTTTAGTGTGTGTCTTCTTGTTTGGGTATATTAGCGTATGTGTCTGGGTATGTTAGTATGTGTGTGTGTCTAGGTAGGTTTGAGTGTGTGCGGGTATTTTACTGTGCAAACATGTGCCTTTGGGTATATTAGTGTATGTCTGGTTGTGTTAGTTTGAGTATCTGGGTATGTTTGTGTGCAGGTGGGTTAGTGTGAGTACCTGGTTTTGTGTGTTAGTGCTAAGTGGTGTGTGTGTCTTGCAGTGTGTGTTAGTGCAAGTGTCCCTCCAGAGGTCAGGCACTGGCTCCACCCTTGCCTCTAATAGCCGATCACATCTACAAAGCACATAGAGTAGCAGCGTTATCATCTTTGCCTGCATGATTATTAGGGAACTGGGTGTCAGCACAGAGTAGCCAGCAAATGATTCTCAGACCTTGTATAATTTCATCAATAATACCAGCAGCATCCATGAATTGGGAGTGCAAGGAGAAGGTTGGACAGGAAAAGAGTGCAACAGACAGAGTGAATATCCTCCATGACATTCTCTCATATAGCCTTCAGTGCGCATCATCCCATCTCTACTCACACGTGAGGTCATGCGTGCAAGGGTTAGAGGGAGGGAAGACAAGAAGAATGTGAACTTCACTTGGATGAGAAGGCCACAACTCTATCTGTAGCCTACACCCCCTGTATAACAAAAACAGGGCATTTGGGCAGGTTTACAGCCCACCCAACCTCAGTGTGCTCCAAGTGTGCTGTAGCCTGTCTGAATTCAGTCCATTACCATGAGTTTTATTACCATGCAGCTCTGTGATACAAACACACAGTGAACATTACTGTGAATTTTATGGGGCTCTGTGATATACTCATACTGCATTTAATTGTGAATTTTACCACTGTGGGTCTGTTTGTCTACTGCTTTTGTATTATTGTCAAATTAAGCCTGTATTAAGATGCATTACACAGCTTAAAAAACAAGGATGCCAGAGCAGTAAAAAAAAAAAAAAAAGCAACAGAGCTATTTGTAAAGCAAACACGGGAGTAATTCTGAGACCAACAATTCAATATTAAGAAATTATTCAATATAGCAGACTGTAATATTACAGAGTAGTGAATCCCACAGTCAAATCTGTGGATGTTCAACTCCATATTTTAAATGTTTTAAAATGTGGCAACATTACAAAACATCAAAAAATGTTATTTTATGTGAAAACACAAAATAGATAAAATGTATATCTACATTATTATCTTGGATTTTAAAGGTCAAATAAATTTAAAAACGTACCTCAATGTCCTCTTTGTGCAACACGGATTCACGTTGGGTGAAAGTAAATGCACGCTCTTATAATAGCTTTTCTACAAGTTTTAACAGAAGGAAAGGGAGGCACCTTTGAAGATGTATGCATACAACATTAATTTAGGTAGCTTGTAATGACATGGCATTTATACATTTATCTCAGTAGATGATCCTCCCCCCTCAACCCTATCACACACCTGGCACTATCACTTGTTACAGAACAAACCCATTTCCCTAGGCCTTTTCTTAATGTTTAAAAACTATATTATATGCTGTACATCTGGAAATGTTTTAATGCCTTAAGGACCGGGCTTTTTTTTCTTTTCTTCCTTTCGTGTCCAAGGCTGTTTTAACATTTTTGTGGTACTCGTGTTTAGCTGTAATTTTCTATTCTCATTTAGTGAACCCACACAAGTTATATATTGGTTATTTTCAAGGTGTTCTTTAGATACCGTTATTTAACCATATAATCTAATTTAAAAAATGGTGAAAAAAAAACACTTTTATAAAAAAAAAAGAAAAGAAAAGTTACTCATCTAAAAAACCTGATAGACAGGTGTTGTGGTTTTCCTATGCCCATGATCACTGAGGCCAGGAATTGACAGGCTTTTCTCTGTTAAGACTGCTGGTTTATTCAGGTTCCATAGCCTAAATTTTGACTTTTTGAGGTATTGGGTTTTTAGCTGGTTTTACTGGACTGATATTCTGTGACCAGTCTCTCCACAATAAAAACATTTTTTTCTGCATTTCCTCTGAAAGGCTCAGGTTTAAAGCATTGGAGTTTTCTTATACATGGTCTTGGAGTTCATATCACTACCATTGATCTCAACTAAATTTTGTCCACAGATCTGCAGCAGACACTCAGCCAACGTTTCTAATACTGTGGTTATCAATTCACCCCAGACTCCTTATTGTGGCATTTACATTCTGTCACAACCCAGGCCAGGAAGTCAGGGAGGAGCCTAACTTATCTACCCCATGCTCCATGACTTACGACTGGAGTTACAGACAGGAGCTGGAAAGTACAGGCTGGACTGAACTCTGGAGTGTCCTGACAGGACTGGTAAGTGCAAGCAGGAATGAGCACTGAGAAAGGACTATGCACCAAGGCAGGAATGCAACTTTGCCAAGCAGGCATAACAGACTGGAAGCTCATGGTTTGAGCAGAAGCTGAGTAGTCCTCATGCCCTGACCAAGAGCCTGGCAGCGTGGCTCTTGGTCAGGGCACTTGGGGACGTACTAAACAGCATATTGGGGATGATGGGATGATGGGATGATTGGCTGCAATGTTCAGCACTATCAATAGGTGTCAGTATACTTTTTACACTCATGGTAAATCAAAGTATGTTCTTTTTGGTAGTTCTTGATACTAAGTTGCAACGAATACATTGCAAAAAGAAGCTGCAAATGTTTAACTGTTTACTTGCTGAAATATATACAGTTTTATAACGGAATCATAGTAAATTATATAGAAATAATAGAAACATTTTAAGTAATCAACATATTGATATAATATGGTACATGTATGTGCAAACACCATATTTTACCTGGTTTGATTGGCACAATATGGGAATATATATTAATATTATTTTTATATGGGGATTATGGGTGGAATATTAGAGTTACACATGCTAAGGAACACATTTGACCCATTTCTGATAAGAATATGGGAGTATTATTATTTTTACATGGGGATTATGGGTTGAATATCATGGTTACAGATGCCAAGGAACAAATTTGACCCATTTCTGATAAGAATATGGGAATATTATTATTTTTATATGGGGATTATGGGTGGAATATTATAGTTATACATGCCAAGGAACATATTTGACCCATTTCTGATAAGAATATGGGTATAATTATTTTTTTACATGGGGAATATGGGTGGAATATTATAGTTACACATGCTAAGGAACATATTTGACCTGTTTCGGATAAGAATATGGGTATACTCATATTTTACATGGGGAATATGGGTGGAATATTATAGTTACACATGCTAAGAAACATATTTGACCTGTTTTTGATAAGAATATGGCTATAAATATTTTTTTACATGGGGAATATGGGTGGAATATTATAGTTACACATGCTAAGGAACATATTTGACCCATTTCTGATAAGAATATGGGAGTATTATTATTTTTACATGGGGATTATGGGTTGAATATCATGGTTACAGATGCCAAGGAACAAATTTGACCCATTTCTGATAAGAATATGGGAATATTATTATTTTTACATGGGGATTATGGGTGGAATATTATAGTTACACATGCTAAGGAACATATTTGACCCACTTCGGATAAGAATATGGGTATACTCATTTTTTTACATGGGGATTATGGTTGGAATATTATATTTACACATGCTAAGAAACACATTTGACCTGTTTTTGATAAGAATATGGCTATAAATATTTTTTTACATGGGGATTATGGGTGGAATATTATAGTTACACATGCTAAGGAACATATTTGACCCATTTTTTATAAGAATATGGGAGTATTATTATTTTTATATGGGGATTATGGGTGGAATATTATAGTTACACATGCTAAGGAACATATTTGACCCATTTTTGATAAGAATATGGGAGTATTATTATTTTTAAATGGGGATTAGGGGTGGAATATTATAGTTACACATGCTAAGGAACACATTTGACCCATTTCTGATAAGAATATGGGTGTACTCATTTTTTTACATGGGGATAATGGGTGGAATATTATAGTTACACATGCTAAGGAACACATTTGACCTGTTTCTGATAAGAATGTGGCTATAAATATTTTTTTACATGGGGATTTTGGGCGCAATATCAAGGTTACGCATGCCATGGAACATAATTGACCTGTTTCTGATAAGGATATGGGTAAAATAATTTTTCAACATGGGGATTATGGGTGGAATATTATGGTTACACATGGCTAGTGATGTATTTCACTTGTTTCTGGTAAGAAAATGGGTATGATTAATTTTTTTCATAGATATTATGGATACTATGATATGATTGCATGTGCCATGTAACATATTTGATCTATTTCTGTTAAGAAAATGGTTATAAATGTTTTTCTACATGGGGATTATGGGTGAAATTTCATGGTTACACACCCTTAGTAACATATTCGACCCATTTCTGATAAGAATGTTGGTATATTTTTTCTACATAGGGATTATGGGAGGAATAGAATGATCAAAGGGACACATTTGACCTGTTTCTGATAGGAATATAGTTATAGATATTTTTTACATGGGGATTATGGGTGGAATATCATGGTTGCACGTGCCTAGTAACATATTTGATGTGTTTCCTTTAAGTAAACGGGTATAATTATTGTCATATAAGGGGATTATGCGTGGAATATCATGGTTACACATGCTAACTCTAATATCTGGCCTTTTTCTGATAAGAATATGGCTATCATGTTTCAACATGGGGATTATGGGTGCAATATCATGGTTACACATGGTAAGGAACACATTGGACCTTTTTCTGATTGAAATATAGCTATAATTAATATTTTTCATTGGGAATAATGGTGGAATAGCATAGTTGCACTATGATGTTTTGATATATTTTTCATTGTAATTGGCCATTAAGCCATCACTTCTAAAGAGGATTGTTTTTTCTTTTCTTATGCCGGTAAATATATAGTGTCCGAGGTGTGGCATAGTGCACCATTTCCACCGGTTTCATTAATTACCTAATTAAGATGGAATCATTGTCCATAATGTATTTTTATATGGCCAACACTTTGCATAAGTTCTTGTTATTTATTTCTCTAAGCATTTTCATTTGTACCCTGCTGCCTGCTGACTACCACGCTTGGCTACCCTGCCCTGTGTGGCTGAGTACCTTGCACAGCTACCCCATATTCTTATGAGAAAAAGGTCAGATGTGTTCCTTAGCATTTTTAACTATAATATTCCACCCATAATCCCCATTTAAAAAAAAGATTATACCCATATTCTTATCAGAAATGGGTCAAATATGTTCCTTAGCATGTGTAACTATAATATTCCACCCATATTCCCCATGTAAAAAATATTTATAGCCATATTCTTATCAAAAACAGGTCAAATGTGTTCCTTAGCATGTGTAACTATAATATTCCACCAATATTCCCTATGTAAAAAATAATTATACCCATATTCTTATCAGAAATGGGTCAAATATGTTCCTTAGCATGTGTAACTATAATATTCCACCCATAATCCCCATATAAAAATAATAATACTCCCATATTCCTTTCAGAAAAAGGTCAAATTTGTTCCTTGGCATCTGTAACCATGATATTCAACCCATAATCCCCATATAAAAATAATAATATTCCCATATTCTTATCAGAAATGGGTCAAATGTGTTCCTTGGCATGTTAAACTATAATATTCTACCCATAATCCCCATGTAAAAAAATGAGTATACCCATACTCTTATCCGAAACAGGTCAAATTTGTTCCTTGCCACCCGTAACCATGATATTCAACCCATAATCCCCATGTAAAAATAATAATATTCCCATATTCTTATCAGAAATGTGTCAAATGTGTTCCTTAGCATGTGTAAATATAATATTCCACCCATATTCCCCATGTAAAAAATATTTATAGCCATATTCTTATCAAAAACAGGTCAAATGTGTTGCTTAGCATGTGTAACTATAATATTCCACCCATTATCCCCATGTAAAAAAATGAGTATACCCATATTCTTATCCGAAACAGGTCAAATTTGTTCCTTGGCATCTGTAACCATGATATTCAACCCATAATCCCCATGTAAAAATAATAATATTCCCATATTCTTATCAGAAATGTGTCAAATGTGTTCCTTGGCATGTGAAACTATAATATTCCACCCATAATCCCCATATAAAAATTATAATACTCCCATATTCTTATCAGAAATGTGTCAAATGTGTTCCTTAGCATGTGTAAATATAATATTCCACCCATATTCCCCATGTAAAATATGAGTATACCCATATTCTTATCCGAAACCGGTCAAATATGTTCCTTAGCATGTGTAACTATAATATTCCACCCATATTCCCCATGTAAAAAAATAATTATACCCATATTCTTATCAGAAATGGGTCAAATATGTTCCTTAGCATGTGTAACTATAATATTCCACCCATAATCCCCATGTAAAAATATAATTATACCCATATTCTTTTCAGAAATGGGTCAAATATGTTCCTTAGCATGTGTAACTATAATATTCCACCCATAATCCCCATGTAAAAAAATAATTATACCCATATTCTTATCAGAAATGGGTCAAATATGTTCCTTAGCATGTATAACTATAATATTCCACCCATATTCCCCATGTAAAAAAATATTTATAGCCATATTCTTATCAAAAACAGGTCGAATATGTTTCTTAGCATGTGTAACTATAATATTCCACCCATATTCCCCATGTAAAAAAATAATTATACCCATATTCTTATCAGAAATGGGTCAAATATGTTCCTTAGCATGTATAACTATAATATTCCACCCATATTCCCCATGTAAAATATGAGTATACCCATATTCTTATCCGAAACAGGTCAAATATGTTCCTTAGCATGTGTAACTATAATATTCCACCCATATTCCCCATGTAAAAAAATAATTATACCCATATTCTTATCAGAAATGGGTCAAAATATGTTCCTTAGCATTTATAACTATAATATTCCACCCATAATCCCCATGTAAAAAAATAAATATACCCATATTCTTATCAGAAATGGGTCAAAATATGTTCCTTAGCATGGGTAACTATAATATTCCACCCATATTCCCCATGTAAAAAAATAATTATACCCATATTCTTATCAGAAATGGGTCAAATGTGTTCCTTAGCATGTGTAACTATAATATTCCACCCATAATCCCCATGTAAAAAATATTTATAGCCATATTCTTATCAAAAACAGGTCAAATATGTTACTTAGCATGTGTAACTATAATATTCCACCCATAATCCCCATATAAAAATAATATTAATATATATTCCCATATTGTGCCAATCAAAACAGGTAAAATATGGTGTTTGTACATCCATGTACCATATTATATCAATATGTTGATTACTTAAAATGTTTCTATTATTTCTATATAATTTACTATGATTCCGTTATAAAACTGTATATATTTCAGCAAGTAAACAGTTAAACATTTGCAGCTTCTTTTTGCAATGTATTCGTTGCAAATTACCGATTATAAGACGACCCTGATTATAAGACGACCCCCCAAAATCTGAATATTAACTTAGGAAAAAAAGAAAAAGCCTGAATATAAGACGACCCTAAAGGAAAAAAGTTTTACCAGTAAATGTTAATTCATGTAAACTATTTTTTTTAATAAAAGCTATGATTGAGAAAAATATTTTTTTTGTTTTTATTTCCTTGTATTTTCCAACCTGCCCCCAGTTACGCACATCTGCCCCCAGGCTTGCCACACCAATATGGCACTGTGGCCCATGATATGCCTTTTAACCCTCCATATGCCACTGTGCCCCATGGTATGCCTTTTGACCCCCTATGTGCCACTCTGCCTCCAGAAATGCCTTATACCCCTATATCCCATTCTGGCATTTAGGGGGTTAAAATGCATATTATGGGGCAGAGTGGCATATAGGGAGGTATAAGGCATTCCAGGAGGCAGAGTGGCATTAAGGGAGTTAAAAGGCATTATATAGAGCACTCTGCCTCCAGAAATGCCTTATACCCCTATATGCCACTCTGGCATTTAGGGGGTTAAAAGGCATATTATGGGGCAGAGTGGCATATAGGGAGGTATAAGGCATTTCAGGAGGCAGAGTGCTCTATTAAATGCCCCCTTAACGCCACTCTGCCTCCTGAAATGCCTTATACCTCCCTATATGCCACTCTGCCCCATAATATGCCTTTTAACCCCCTAAGTGCCAGAGTGGCATATAGGGGTGTAAGGCATTCCAGAAATGCCCTACACACACACACACACACACACACACACACACACACACACACACACACTTACTTACCGGTGCTTCCAATTTCCTGCTGTATTGCCGGGGCAGCGGGTTGACGTCTCATTCCGCGGCAGCCGGGAGGAGGTGGAGTTGGCAGCGGGGGTTTGTATGCGTCCGTCGCAAATACCTTCCCCGGCTGTCAGCGATCAGGAACTCTGGAACTCTGATCTCTGACAGTCGGGGAAGGTATTTGCGACGGACGCATACAAACCCCCGCTGCCAACTTCACCTCCGGAAGCACCGGTAAGTGCGTGCGTGCGGGGGGGGGGGGGCGACGATAGGAGGATCCAGGTCCCCTGCAGCGGTGCGGGGGATCTGGATCTTAGTCTCCTAATCAGACCTCTATTTGAGGTCTGATTAGAAGACGACCCCGATTATAAGACGAGGGGTATTTTTCAGAGCATTTGCTCTGAAAAAAACCTCGTCTTATAATCGAGCAAATACGGTAGTATCAAGAACTACCAAAAAGAACATACTTTGATTTACCATGAGTGTAAAAAGTATACTGACACCTATTGATAGTGCTGAACATTGCAGCCAATCATCCCATCATCCCATCATCCCCAATATGCTGTTTAGTACGTCCCGGCACTTGGCAGGATAGCCATCGGGCAAGTGGAAATATCCACAAATCCAGTATAAATACCGTATTTTCTCAATTATAAGACAACCCCCAAAATTCGAATATTAATTTAGGAAAAAGAGAAAAAGCCTGAATATAAGACTACCCTATAGGGGAAAAAAAAGTTTTACTAGTAAATATTAATTCACATGTAATCATTTTTTGTATTTAATAAAAACTATGATTGAGAAAAAATATTTGTTTTTATTTCCTTTTATTTGCCACTCTGCCCCAGTTATGCACATATGCCTCCCAGATATGCCTTATACCCCCTATATGCCAATCTGCCTCCCTAATAAGCCACTTTGCCCCAGATATGCCTTTTAACCACCTATTTGCCACTCTGACCCCCAGATGTGCCCTATACACCCATATATGCCATTCTGCCTTCCTGACATGCCTTTTAACCCCCTATTTGCCACTCTCCCCCAGATATGCCTTATACACCAATATATGAAACTCTGCCTCCATGATACTTTGAATGACATTTTTGTTTCACTCATTTCTGGCAACACGTTTTTTAATTTAAAAATCCAGAAGTTCCAGTCTCTTTACCCTGTTGCTCATTCTTCAGCATCACGTTGATTGCAGTGTTGTTCAGCATATATCTGACCCTTGGCATTCCCGACCTTCCTTTCGCTCAGCGATTTGGCTTCAGATATTGGTTAAGGGGTTAATTTCACAAGTGTTCTAATCAATTCAAAGCATTGTTTTTCGCAATTTTTTAAATATATATTTACAGTCCCCTTCCTAATAGACTTGCTCCCCATTGTCTCAAGTTCTTAAATAATTGATCATTGTTCATGCAGGACAGCTTTAACCACTGGGCATAATTATAAAGGTCAGCCATGATGCAGAGTTGTACAAGTTTTTTTTTTTTTTTGTATTTGCCGGAGTACTGTGCTTCCACCATCAATGAAAAGAAACCAGGAAACCAGGTCTCCAATCTTTTTCTTCTTCTGTGGCTGCACTCCCCCCAAAAGGATGTAGCCCCTTCCTTCCTTCCACCCCTTACTAAAGTCAAGGGTGGGTCATACTTTCTATGATCCCCTCCTACTTAGAAGAGACTCACGGGAGGATTGTGGCCAAAGGCTCAACCATTTCACCCACAAAAAGCCTGGTTTGGGGATCCGGTTCTGTTGCATTTTCAACATGACACAAAAGACAAAATATGTGGCTCAAACCATTTCCACATGTATACAAAAGTGAAGTATGTGAAGGGTAATGTCTGACCCCAGCCCGTGGCTGGCATTATAAAAAGAGTTTTGATCTTCCACAGTGCTAGCAAAAAAGGCTATTTAAGTAGAAAAAAGCAATTGACTGGTTCAAAAGAAAATACAAGGCAGAGAAGCAGAATTGTACAAGTGGTCTGATCACTGTAGCAATAAATAGAATGTGCCCGCACTTTGCACTAGAATTGCTGATTATGAATGAGCAACCTAGAAGTGCTTTTAAAGGGAATTATCACACACAAATACACATGTACATACATAGATTATTCCCCTATATTATTAATTGACCCCCACAAATATCATAACCACTCCCACAAAAATTACAGTATTTCACATTTGCACCCACCAACCTTCCTTTTTTTTAATGTTGCTTTGGGTAATAAAACCATTAGACAATGTGCATAAATATATTAATACTTTATTAAAGTACAAAACAGTTAATTTGCCAGGAAAATATTTATACACCAACTCTAAGGTTAATGATACTATAAATTCACCAAAATAAAGGCTGCTTCTGGACTCAGAGTTATTCTTCAGCTCGCAGGAGAGGAAAAACCCCCTGTGGAGGAAACCTCTAAGGGACCATGGCTTGAAGAACTGCCCTCCCTCTGGGCTCCACCCTGATCTCTTTCCCCCATTCTCACCCCTTCATCCCGTCATTTTTCTTCTTGTATTCCTCTCCTATTTCCCTCTTCTTCCACCCTAATTTTTCTATTCTAACATTTTTACCCCTTTATCTCTTCATCCATTTCTCTCCATTTCTCTTACCTCCGCCCCATTCCCTTCTTCTTTTATTCTCGTATTTCTACAGTTGTCATCTGCTTCTATTCCTCCCCACTAATGTCTGCTTTCACTTCCCCCATTTCCCTCTTCTCATATCTACCCACTTTTATATCCTTCCATTCCTTCCATTTTTTTCTTATCCTATCCACCTCTATTTTTCTGTTTCTCCTATTCTATGTACTTCCACTCCCCTATTCCCTCTTTTTTCCCATTCTCCCCTATTGTCTCTTCGTCCATTCTCCCATTTTCCATTTTTTTCTTCCATTCCCATATTTCTCACTAATTCCCTTTCCCCTGTTTGCTCCTCTATCATTTATATTTTATCTTTGATTTCTCCCTTCTGGCATTCCTTTGCCTCATTTGCCTCTTCTTGCATTCCCCTCCCCATTTCCCTCTTCTTCTAATTACAGACCCTATTTTTCAATTATCTCCTGTTTCCTATTCTTCCATTCCCCTAGCATTCCTTTGTCCCATTTCTCTCTTCTTGTACCCCCTTTTCCCTCTTCTTCCATTCCCCTTCCATTCCATCTGCCTTTTTGTATTCCTTCCCATACCATTTTCCTCTTTTTACATCTTCTTTTATTTCCGTCTTCTGTCATTCTGTCCCAAATGTTCCTTGTCTTGCATTCCCTCACCTCATTTTCATTTTCTTCAGATTCGTCTCTCAATGTCCCTCTTCTTCCATTTTCCTTCCATTCCATCTTCTTTTATTTCCCTCTTCTGTCATTTCATCCCTACTTTTCCCTCTTTCCACCATTTTCATCTTCCTGCATACCTTCCTTTCTTTTGTATTCCCTCCCCCATTTTCATCTTCTTTAGGTTTTTCTGTCTTTTTCCCTCTTCTTCCATTATACCTTCCATTATATCTCCATTTCCCTTCCATTAGATCTTCTTTCATTTCCACCTATTGCATCCCCTCCCCCATTTCCCTCTTCTTCCTTTCTCCCTATGTTCCTCTTCTTGCATTCCCTCCCTCCATTCCCTCTTCTTGCAATCACTCCTCCATTTCCCTCTTCTTGTATCCCCCATTTCCCTCTTCTTGCATTGTCCTGTTTTCATTTTCTTGCATTCGCTCCCCCTCATTTTCATTTTCTTCAGGCCCTTTCCCCGATTTTAATTATTCCTTCATTTCCTTCTTGTACCCCCCATTTCCCTGTTCTTGCAACCCCCTATTTTCATCTTCTTCAGGTTTTTCCCCTTCTTTCCCCTTCCTTTCATTTCCTTTCTATTCCATCTTCTTTAGAGTCTCCTTTTTGCATTCTCTCTCTCCATTTCCCTGTTCTTGCATTCACACCTCCATTTCTCTCCCCTTGTAACCCTCCTCATTTCCATCTTCTTGCACCCCATTTCACTCTTCTTTGCATCCCCCATTTTATTTAATTAAGGATTTTCCAACCTTTTCCATCTCCTTTCAGTTCCCTTTCCCCATTTTTCCCTTCTTGCATTCCCGTTCCCATTTCCCCCTACTTGCATTCCATACCCTATTTCCCTCTCCTTGTATTCCCCTTCCCATTTCGCCCTTTTCCCATTTGAACCTTCAATGTAATTTGTCTCCTATTTCTTCTTCTTCCATTCCCGCTCCTATTCCCCCTTTTTCCATTATCCCTCTTTCCATTCCCTTCCCAATACCTCTTCTTGCATCTTCTTGCATCTATTTTCATCTTCTCCTGTCCTTTTCCGCCCTTTGCTTTTCTTTCATTTCCCTTCCATTCGATCTTCTTCCACTTCACCCTTTTGCATTCTCTCCACAATTTTCCTCATCTTGCATTCTCCCTATTTTCTCTCTTCTTGCACTCCCTCCCCCCATTTTCCTCTTCTTGCATTCCCTCTCCCCATTTCCATCTTATTTACGTACTTTCATCTAATTTTCCTCTTCTTCCATTTCAATTACAATCAAATTTCTTTTATTTTACTCTTCTGGTATTCCCTTGCCAAATTTTTCCCTTCTGACATTCCTTGCTCCATTTTTCTCTTCTGGCATTCCCTCTCCCCATTTCCCTCTTCTTCAATTCCCCACCCCATTTACCTCTGCTTCCAATTCCCCACCCCCTTTTCTCCTTTTTTCCATTTCCCTTCCATTTCATTTGTCTCTTATTTCCTCTTCTTCTATTTCATTTTCTTTCCATTCCCTTATTATTTCCCTCTTCTTGCACCCCCATTTCTCTCTTATTGCATCCCCATTTCACTCTTCTTGCATCTCTCCATTTTCATCTTCTTCAGGCATTTCCACCCTTTTCCCTCTTCTTCCATTTCTCTTCCATTCCATCTTCTTTTACTTTCCCCTTTTGCATTCCCTTCCAATTTCCCTCTTCTTAAATACCGATTTCCCTCTTCTTGCACCCACCATTTCCTTCTTTTTGCATCCCCCATTGTCATCTTCTTAAAGTTGTTCCACCCTTTCCCTATTCTTCCATTTACGTTGCATTCCATCTTCTTTCATTTCCCTCTTCTTGCGTTCCCTACCCCATTTTTCCCTTCTTACATTTTTTCTTCTTCCATTCCCCTCCCCATTATCCTCTTCTTCCAATGTCCAACCCTATTTCCCCTTTATCTATTTCCCTTCCATTACATTTATCTCCCATTCCCTCATCATCCATTCCCACTCCTATTCCCCTTCTTCCATTTCCCTTTGTTTCCATTCCCGTCCCATTTCCATCTTCTTGTACCCCAAATTTCATCTTCTTCAGTTTGTTCTGCATTTTCCCTCTTCTTCCATTTCCTTCCATTCTATCTTCTTTCATTCCCCTTTCCTTGCACTCCCTCCCTCCATTTTCCACTTCTTGCATTCCCTCCACATTTTCCTCTTCTTCCAATCCCCCCCGTATTTCCCTATTTTTCAGTTTCATCACTATTTCAGATATCTCCTATTTCCTTTTCTTCCATATCCGCTCCTATTCCCCCTTCTTCCATTTTCCCGCTTTCCATTGCCTTCCCATTTCCCTCTTCTTGCACCCCCATTTCCCTCTACTTTGCATCCCACCATTTTCATTTTCTTAGGGTTTTTCCACCTTTTTCCTCTCTTCTTCCATTCTCCCCTTCTTGGATTCCATTCTCCCATTTCCCTCTTCTTCTGTTCCCCTCCCCATTTCCCTCTTTCTCCAATTCTTACCCCTATTTCTCCCTTTTCCATTTCCCTTCCATCTCACTCCCATTCCTTCTTACATTCTCGCTCCTATCCCCCTTCTTCCATTTTCTCTGTTTCTATTCCCTTCCCATTTCCCTCTTCTAGCACCCCAATTTTTATCTTCTTCAGTGTTTTCTGCATTTCCCCTCTTCTTCATTTTCCTTCCATTCCATCTTCTTTCATTTTCCTATTTTTGCACTCCCTCCCTCCATTTTCCCTTTTTTTGCATACCCTCCCCATTTTCTTCTTCTTCCAATTCCCACCCCTATTTCCCTATTTTACAATTTCACCATTTCAGTTATCTCCTATTTCCTTTTCTTCCATTTCTGCTCCTATTCCCCCTTTTTCCATTTTCCCGCTTTGCATTCCCTTCCCATTTCCCTCCTCTTGCACCCCAATTTTCCTCTTCTTTGCGTCCCCCATTTTCATTTTCTTAAGGTTTTTCCACCCTTTTCCCCTCTTCTTCTATTCCCCTCCCCATTTCCATCTTCTTCCAATTCTTACCCCTATTTTTTCCATTTCCCTTCCATTTCATTTGTCTCCTATTCCTTCTTCTTCCATTCTCGCTCCTATCTCCCTTCTTCCCGTTTCCCTCTTTTTGCATCCACTTTCATCTTCTTCAGGCCTTACCGCCTTTTTCCCTCTTCTTCCATTTCCCTTCCATTCTATCTTCTTTCATTTCCCCCTTCCTCTCCCCGTTTACACTTCATGGATTCCCTCCCCCATTTCCACATTCTTCCATTTTCCACCCCATTTACCTCTTGTTCCAATTCCCACCCCTATTTCTTCCTTTTTCCATTTCCCTTCCATTTCATTTCTCCCTTATTTCCCGTTCTTCAATTTCCTTTCCTTTCCATTCCTTTCTAATTTCCCTCTGCTTGCAGCACCATTTCCCTCTTCTTTGCATCCCCCCATTTTCATTTTTCCACCCTTTTCCATTCCATCCCCCATTTCCCTCTTCTTCCAATTGTTGCCCCTATTTACCACTTTTTCCATTTCCCTTCCATTTCATTTGTCACCTATTCCTTCTTCTTCCATTTCTTCTCCTATCCCTCCTTGTTCGATTTTCCCTCTTTCCATTTCCTTCCCATTTCCCTCTTCTTCCATCTTCTTGCATTCATTTTCATCTTCTTCAGGCCTTTTCTGCCCTTTTCCCTTTTCTTTCATTTCCCTTCCGTTCCATATTCTTCCACTCCCCACTTTTTGCATTTGCTCCCCAATGATCCTATTCTTGCATTCTCTCTATTTTCTCTCTTCTTGCATTGTCTCCCTCCATTTTCCTCTTCTTGTATTTACTCTTCCATTCCCTCTTGTTGAATCCCACATCCCCTTCTTCCTGCATTCCCTCCCCCCATTTTCCATCTTCTTAAGGTACTTTCATCTCATTTCTCTCTTCTTCCCTTTCATTTACAATCAAATTTATTCAGACATTCCTTTGCCCAATTTCCCTTTTCTGGCTTCCCTTACTCATGTTTTCTCTTCTTACATTCCATCCCCCATTTGCTTCTTCTTCAATTCCCCACCCCATTTACCTCTTCTTCCAATTCCCACCCCTAGTTCCCCTTTTTTCCATTTCCCTTCCATTTCTTGTCTCTTATTTCCCCTTCTTTCATTTCTATTCCCTTCTCATTTCTCTCTTCCTGCAACTCCCAATTTTCATCTTCAGGCCCTTCCATCCTTTTCCCTCTTCTTCCATTTCCCTTCCTTTCCATCTTCTTTCTTTTGCATTGCCTTCCAATTTCCCTATTTTTACATACGGTTTTGCCTCTAATTGCACTCCCCATTTCATTCTTCTTCAATCCCTCATTGCCATCTTCTTCAGGTTGTTCCACCCTCTTCCCTATTCTTCCATTTACCATTCATTCCATCTTCTTTCATTTTCCTCTTCTTGTGTTCCCTACCCCATTTTTCCCTTCTTATATTTCCTCTTCTTCCATTCCCTCCCCATTGTCCTCTTTCCAATGTCCACCCCTATTCCCCCTTTTTACATTTTCCTTCCATTACAGTTCCCTTCTTTTTGCACCCCCCATTTTCATCTTCTTCAGGTCTTTCCACCCTTTTCCTTATTCTTCTATTTCCCTTGCATTCCATCTTCTTTCAATGTCTCCTTTCTGCATTCACTCCTCCATTTCCCTCTTCTTCCCTTTCCCTCCCCCCCATTTTTGCTTCTTGCATTCCCGCTCCCATTTCCCTCTTCTTCCAATTCTCACCCCTATTTCTCTCTTTTTCCATTTCCCTTCCATTCCATTTGTCTTTCTTCTTCTTTCATCCCTGCTTCTATACTCCTTTCTTCCATTTTTCTATCTTTACAATCCCTTCCCATTTCCCTCTTCTCGCACCCCCATCTCCCTCTTCTTTGTATTCCCCCTTTTTTATTTAATTAAGGTCTTTCGGCCCCTTTTCTTCTCTTTCCATTTCCCTCCCCCCATTTTCCCTTCCAGCATTCCCGGTCCAATTCCCCCCTACTTGCATTCCAGCCCTCATTTCCCTCTTCTACTATTCCCCTCCCCTTGTAAACCTTCCCCATTTCCCTCCCCTTGTAACCCTCCCAATTTCCCTCTTCTTTGCATCCCCCATTTTCATTTCCTCAAAGTTTTTCCACCTTCCCATTTCCTTCTTCTCGCATCTTGCATCCATTTTCATCTTCTTAAGGTCTTTTCTGCCCTTTTCACTTTTCTTTCATTTCCCTTCCATTCCATCTTCCTCCACTTCCCCCTCCCCATTTGCATCTTCTTCAGGTCTTTCTATCCTTTTTCAACTTCTTCCATTTCCCTTCCATTCCATCTTCTTTCATTTCCCTCTTTTTGTGTTCCCTAACCCATTTTTCCCTTCTTATAGTTCCTCTTCTTCCATTCCCCTCCCCATTTTCCTCTTTCCAATGTCCACCCCTATTTCCCCTTTTTTATATTTTCCTTCCATTACAGTTCCCTTCTTTTTGCACCTCCCATTTTCATCTTCTTCAGGTCTTTTCGGCCTTTTCCTTATTCTTCTGTTTCCCTTGCATTCCATCTTCTTTCAATGTCCCCTTTTTGCATTCCGTCCCATCATTTTCCTGTTCTTCCATTCGCTCCTCCATTTCTCTCCTCTTGTAACCCTCCTTATTTCCCTCTTCTTGCACCCCAATTTCTCTCTTCTTTGCATCCCCCCATATTCATTTAAAGTTTTTTCTGCCTTTTTCCCTCCCCTTCCATTTCTCTCCCCCCAATTTTCCCTTCTAGCATTCCCGGTCCAATTCCCCCATACTTGCATTCCCTCCCCCATTTCCCTCTTCTACTATTCCCCTCCCCATTTCCCTCCCCTTATAACCCTCCCCATTTCCCTCTTCTTTGCATCCCCCATTTTAATTTCCTTAAAGTTTTTCCACCTTCCCATTTCCCTCTTCTTGCATCTTCATTCATCCATTTTCATCTTCTTAAATTCTTTTCTGCCCTTTTCGCCTTTCTTTTCGTTTCCATCTTTTTCCACTTCCCCTCCCCCATTTGCAACTTCTTCAGGTATTTCTGTCCTTTTTCCCTCTTCTTCCATTTCCCTTCCATTCTATCTTCTTCCATTTCCCCCTACTATTTCCCCCTTACTATTCCCCCTACTTGCATTCCATCCCCCATTTCCCTATTCTACTATTCCCCTCCCCTTTTCCCTCCTCTTCCAATTCTTACCCCTATTTCCCTCTTTTTTCATTTCCCTTACATTTCATTTGCCTCCTATTTTTTCTTCTAACATTCCACTCCTATTCCTCTTCTTCCATTTTCCCCCTTTCAATTCCCATCCTTTTTCTATCTTCTTGCATCCCCATTTCCCACTTCTCTGCATCCCATTTTTTCACTTAATTAAGGTTATTCCACCCCTTCCCCTCTTCTTCCATTTCCCTCTCCCCATGTTTGCTTCTTGCATACCCGCTCCCATTTTCCCCTACTTGCATTCCATCCCTTGTTTCCCTCTTGTTCTATTCCCCTCCTCATTTCCCTCTTCTTCCATTTCCCTCCCCCCAGTTCCACTTCTTGCATTCCCGCTTCCATTTCCCCCTGCTTGCATTCCATCCCCCGTTTCCCTCCTGTTCTATTCCCCTCCCCATTTCCCTCTTCTTCCATTTCCCTCCCCCCATTTTCACTTCTTGCATTCCCGCTTACATTTCCCCCTACCTGAATTCCATCCCCATTTCCCTCTTCTACTATTCCCCTCCCTATTTCCCTCCCCTTGTAACCCTTCTCATTTTCTTCTTCTTGTACCCCCATTTCCCTCTTCTTTGCATCTCCCATTTTCATTTAATTAAGGTTTTTCCTCTCCTTCCATTCCCCCCACCCATTTTTCCCTTCCAGCATTCCCATTCCCAGGTCCCCCTACTTACATTCCATCCCCCGTTTCCCTCTTGTTCTAATCCCGTCCCCATTTTCTCTTCTTCTAATTCTCACCCCTATTTCCCCCCTTTTTCCATTTCCCTTCCATTTCATTTGCCTTCTATTTTTTCTTCTTCCATTCCACTCCTATTCCTCTTCTTCCATTTTCCCCCTTTCAATTCCCATCCCTTTCCCCTCTTCTTGCATCCCCATTTCCCTCTTCTTCCATTTCCCTGCCCCCATTTTCTCTTCTGGCATTCCCGCTCCCATTTTCCCCTACTTGCATTCCATCCCCGGTTTCCCTCTTGTTCTATTCCCCTCCCCATTTCCCTCTTCTTCCAATTCCTGCCCCTATTTACCACTTTTTCCATTTCCCTTCCATTTCATGTGTCTCCCATTCCTTCTTCTTCCATTTCTGCTCCTATCCCTCCTTGTTCAATTTTCCCTCTTTCCCTTCCATTCCCATTTCCCTCTTCTTGCATCTTCTTGCATTCATATTCATTTTCTTCAGGCCTTTTCTGCCCTTTTCCCTTTTCCTTCATTTCCCTTCCATTCCATCTTCTTCCACTCCCCCCTTTTTGCATTCTCTCCCCAATGTTCCTATTCTTACATTCGCTTTATTTTCTCTCTTCTTGCATTCTCTCCCTCCATTTTCTGTACTTGCATTTACTCCTCCATTCCCTCTTGTCGAATCCCCATTCCCTTCTTCTTGCATTCCCTCTCCCTATCTTCCTTCTTCTTAAGGTACTTTCATCTCATTTTCCTCTTCTTCCCTTTCATTTACAATCAAATTTCTTCAGACATTCCTTTGCCCAATTTCCCTTTTCTGGCATCCCTTACTCATGTTTTCTCCTTTTACATTCACTCTCCCCATTTCCCCTTCTTGCATTCCCTCCCCTTTTTCCCTCTTCTTCAATTTCCCTTCCTTTCCATCTTCTTTCTTTTGCATTCCTTTCCAATTCCCCTCGTCTTACATACTGATTTGAATCTTCTTGCACTCCCCATGTCATTCTTCGTCAATCCCTCATTGCCATCTTCTTCGGGTTGTTCCACACTTTTTCCTATTCTTCCATTTACCTTCCATTCCATCTTCTTTCATTTCCCTCTTCTTGTGTTCCCTACCCCAATTCCCCAAGGGAATTCTTATAGTTCCTCTTTTTCAATTCCTCTCCCCATTTTACTCTTTCCAATGTCCACCCCTATTTCCCCTTTTTATATTTTCCTTCCATTACAGTTCCCTTCTTTTTGCACCCCCCATTTTCATCTTCTTAAGGTCTTTCAGCCCTTTTCCTTATTCTACTATTACCCTTGCATTCCATCTTCTTTCAATGTCCCCTTTTTGCATTCCTTCCCGTCATTTCCCTGTTCTTGCATTCACTCCTCTATTTCCCTCCTTTTGTAACCCTCCTTATTTCCCTCTTCTTGCACCCCAATTCCTCTCTTCTTTGCATCCCCCCATATTGATTTAAAGTTTTTCTGCCCTTTTCCCTCCCCTTCCATTTCCATCCCCCATTTCCCTCTTCTACTATTCCCCTCCCCATTTCTCTCCCCTTGTAACCCTCCCCATTTCCCTCTTCTTTGCATCCCCCATTATAATTTCCTTAAAGATTTTCCACCTTCCCATTTCCCTCTTCTTGCATCCATTTTCATCTTCTTAAATTCTTTTCCGCCCCTTTTCGCCTTTCTTTCGCTTCCCTTCCATTCCATCATTTTCCACTTCCCCCTCCCCCATTTGCATCTTCTTCAGGTCTTTCTGTCCTTTCCCCTCTTCTTCCACTTCCCTTCCATTTCTTGTCTCTTATTTCCCCTTCTTCCATTTCCATTCCCTTCTCATTTCTCTCTTCTTGCACCCCCATTTCTCTCTTCCTGCATCTCCCAATTTTCATCTTCTTCAGGCCCTTCCACCCTTTTCCCTCTCCTTCCATTTCCCCTCCTTTCCATCTTCTTTCTTTTGCATTCCTTTCCAATTCCCCTCTTCTTACATACTGATTTGCCTCTTCTTGCATTCCCCATGTCATTCTTCTTCAATCCCTCATTGCCAACTTCTTCGGGTTGTTCCACCCTTTTCTCTATTCTTCAATTTACCTTCCATTCCATCTTCTTTCATTTCCCTCTTCTTGTGTTCCCTACCCCATTTTCCCTTCTTACAGTTCCTCTTCTTCCATTCCTCTCCCCATTTTACTCTTTCCAATGTCCACCCGTATTTTCCCTTTTTATATTTTCCTTCCATTACAGTTCCCTTCTTTTTGCACCCCCGTCATTTCCCTGTTCTTGCATTCACTCCTCCATTTCCCTCCTCTTGTAACCCTCCTTATTTCCCTCTTCTTGCACCCCAATTTTTCTCTTCTTTGCATCCCCCCATATTCATTTAAAGTTTTTCTGCCCTTTTCCCTCCCCTTCTATTTCCCTCCCCCCATTTTTCCCTTCTAGCATTCCCGGTCCAATTCCCCCCTACTTGCATTCCATCCCCCATTTCCCTCTTCTACTATTCCCCTCCCCTATTTCCCTCCGCTTGTAACCCTCCCCATTTCCCTCTTCTTTGCATCCCCCATTTTTCCACCTTCCCATTGCCCTCTACTTGCATCTTCTTGCATCCATTTTCATCTTCTTAAATTCTTTTCCGCCCTTTTCGCCTTTCTTTCGTTTCCCTTCCATTCCATCTTTTTCCACTTCCCCCTCCCCCATTTGCATCTTCTTCAGGTCTTTCTGTCCTTTTCCCTCTTCTTCCATTTCCCTTCCATTCTATCTTCTTCCATTTCCCCCTACTCTTTCTCCCTTACTATTTCCCCCTATTTGCATTCTATCCCCCATTTCCCTCTTCTACTATTCCCCTCCCCATTTCCCTCCTCTTCCAATTCTTACCCCTATTTCCCTCTTTTTTCATTTCCTTTCCATTTCATTTGCCTCCTATTTTTTCTTCTTCCATTCCACTCCTATTCCTCTTCTTCCATTTTCCCCCTTTCAATTCCCATCCCTTTTCCCTTTTCTTGCATCCCCATTTCCCTCTTCTCAGCATCCCATTTTTTCACTTAATTACGGTTATTCCACCCTTCCCCTCTTCTTCCATTTCCCTCCCCATGTTTGCTTCTTGCATACCCGCTCCCATTTTCCCCTACTTGCATTCCATTACCTGTTTCCCTCTTGTTCTATTCCCCTAGTCATTTCCCTCTTCTTCCATTTCTCTCCCCCCAGTTTCACTTCTTGCATTTCCGCTTCCATTTCCCCCTACTTGCATTCCATTCCCCGTTTCCCTCCTGTTCTATTCCCCTCCCTATTTCCCTCTTCTTCCATTCCCCCCCCCCATTTTAACTTCTTGCATTCCCGCTTCCTTTTCCCCCTACTTGCATTCCATCCCCCATTTCCCTCTTCTACTATTCCCCTCCCCATTTCCCTCCTCTTCCAATTCTTACCCCTATTTCCCTCTTTTTTCATTTCCCTTCCATTTCATTTGCCTCCTATTTTTTCTTCTTCCATTCCACTCCTATTCCTGTTTTTTCCATTTCCCCCCTTTCAATTCCCATCCCCTTTCCCTCTTCTTGCATCCCCATTTCCCTCTTCTCTGCAACCCATTTTTTCATTTAATTAAGGTTTTTCCTCCCCTTCCTCTCTTCTTCCATTTCCCTGCCCCCATTTTTGCTTCTTGCATTCCCGCTCCCATTTCCTCCTACTTGCATTCCATCCCCGTTTACCTCTTGTTCTATTCCCCTCCCCATTTCCCTCTTCTCGCATCTTCTTGCATCCATTTTCATCTTCTTAAGGTCTTTTCCGCCCTTTTCGCCTTTCTTTCGTTTCCCTTCCATTCCATCTTTTTCTACTTCCCCCTCCCCCATTTGCATCTTCTTCAGGTCTTTCTGTCCTTTTTCCTTCTTCTTCCATTTCCCTTCCATTCTATTTTCTTCTGTTTCCCCACCACTATTTCCCCCTTACTATTTCCCCCTTACTATTTCCCCCTACTTGCATTCCATCCCCCCATTTCCCTCTTCTACTATTCCCCTCCCCATTTATCTCCTCTTCCAATTCTTACCCCTATTTCCCTCTTTTTTCATTTCCCTTACATTTCATTTGCCTCGTATTTTTTCTTCTTCCATTCCACTCCTATTCCTCTTCTTCCATTTTCCCCTTTCAATTCCCACCCCATTTCCCTTTTCTTGCATCCCCATTTCCCTCTTCTCAGCATCCCATTTTTTCACTTAATTACGGTTATTCCACCCTTCCCCTCTTCTTCCATTTCCCTCCCCATGTTTGCTTCTTGCATACCCGCTCCCATTTCCCCTACTTGCATTCCATTACCTGTTTCCCTCTTGTTCTATTCCCCTAGTCATTTCCCTCTTCTTCCATTTCTCTCCCCCCAGTTTCACTTCTTGCATTTCCGCTTCCATTTCCCCCTACTTGCATTCCATCCCCCGTTTCCCTCCTGTTCTATTCCCCTCCCTATTTCCCTCTTCTTCCATTTCCCCCCCATTTTAACTTCTTGCATTCCCGCTTCCTTTTCCCCCTACTTGCATTCCATCCCCATTTCCCTCTTCTACTATTCCCCTCCCCATTTATCTCCCCTTGTAGCCCTCCTCATTTCCTTCTTCTTGTACCCCAATTTCCCTCTTCTTTGCATCTCCCATTTTCATTTAATTAAGGTTTTTCCTCCCTTTTCCTCTCCTTCCATTCCCCCCACCCATTTTTGCCTTCCAGCATTCCCATTCCCAGTTCCCCCTACTTACATTCCATTCCCCGTTTCCCTCTTGTTCTAATTCCGTCCCCATTTCCTCTTCTAATTCTCACCCCTATTTCCCCCTTTTTCCATTTCCCTTCCATTTCATTTGCCTCCTATTTTTTCTTCTTCCATTCCACTCCTATTCCTGTTTTTTCATTTCCCCCTTTCAATTCCCATCCCTTTTCCCGCTTCTTGCATCCCCATTTCCCTCTTCTCTGCAACCCATTTTTTCATTTAATGAAGGTTTTTCCTCCCCTTCCTCTCTTTTTCCATTTCCCTGCCCTCATTTTTGCATCTGGCATTCCCGCTCCCATTTCCCCCTACTTGCATTCCATCCCCCTTGTTCTATTCCCCTCCCCATTTCCCTCTTCTTCCAATTCGTGCCCCTATTTACCACTTTTTCCATTTCCCTTCCATTGCATTTGTCTCCTATTCCTTCTTCTTCCATTTCTGCTCCTATCCCTCCTTGTTCAATTTTCCCTCTTTCCCTTCCCTTCTCATTTCCCTCTTCTTGCATCTTTTTGCATTCATTTCCCTCTTCTACTATTCCTCTCCCCATTTCCCTCCCCTTGTAACCCTCCCAATTTCCCTCCCCTTGTAACCCTCCCCATTTCCCTCTTCTTTGCATCTTCTTGCATCTATTTTCATCTTCTTAAATTATTTTCCACCCTTTTCGCCTTTCTTTCGTTTCCCTTCCATTCCATCTTGTTTCCACTTCCCCCTCCCCCTTTTGCCTCTTCTTCAGGTCTTTCTGTCCTTTTCCCTCTTCTTCCATTTCCCTTCCATTCTATCTTCTTCCATTTCCCCCTACTATTTCCCCCTTACTGTTTACCCCTATTTGCATTCCATCCCCCATTTCCCTCTTCTACTATTCCCCTCCCCATTTCCCTCCTCTTCTAATTCTTACCCCTATTTCCCTCTTTTTTCATTTCCCTTCCATTTCATTTGCCTCCTATTTTTTCTTCTTCCATTCCACTCCTATTCCTGTTTTTTCCATTTCCCCCCTTTCAATTCCCATCCCCCTTTCCCTCTTCTTGCATCCCCATTTCCCTCTTCTCTGCAACCCATTTCATTTAATTAAGGTTTTTCCTCCCCTTCCTCTCTTCTTCCATTTCCCTGCCCCCATTTTTGCTTCTTGCATTCCCGCTCCCATTTCCTCCTACTTGCATTCCATCCCCGTTTCCCTCTTGTTCTATTCCCCTCCCCATTTCCCTCTTCTCGCATCTTCTTGCATCCATTTTCATCTTCTTAAGGTCTTTTCCGCCTTTTTCGCCTTTCTTTCGTTTCCCTTCCATTCCATCTTTTTCAAATAGAATTTCTCTGCATTCTATTTTTTGGTTTAGTTAAGATTATTCCACCCCTTCCCCTCTTCTTCCATTTCCCTCCCCCCATTTTCGCTTCTTGCATTCCCGCTCCCATTCCATCCGAGTTAATGTGCCAAAAAAAAATTAATAATGCTATAAAGGCTACCTCTGGACTCACGAAACCCCTGGGTCCATGCCTTGAAGGATTGTCCTGCCTCTTGGGAGATTGTAAGGCTGGTTCTGTATTCAAACTCCATGTCTGCAGACAAACCCTTCATGCAGGTGAAGCACCGTCACAGCCTCAGATGTGTCTGTAGAGGATTTGAAATGTTGCAGCAGTTATCGGTGCTTGTCATTGTCATGTCACAGTATGTTCTCTTCATGATATCACTAATGATGCTAAGTGTCCCAGATGATTTCTAAAGAGATTGTCCCATATTTTGTGTTATGTCATAAATTGTTTATTTCTGTTTCTTTGAAAGAAACACTTATGATTTATGATCTAAGTTACCCTCATCCTTTGTGTAATCCCTTCCTTGTTCAACATTATGTCAGCAATGTACATTATGCAGGGCTGAACCGTACTGTGCCCTGCAGTGTAATCTACTTACTAAAATCCTAGACGTGTTAAAGTGCGAGGACCAGAGAGCAGGAGGGGTATAGCAGCTATGGAGATTATTTTGGTGCAGGGTGTGTGGAGATTAGGGATGCCTTTTTATATTGAATTATTGTTCGTTATTATTTGATCTGTACATGCATCTGAACACAACCTTCAATTTTTGTTACAGGATGTTTATGTCACGAGAGTAAGAGAAAGTGGACCTGCAGAGGTTTTCGGACTTCAGACTGGAAACAAAATAAGCTGGTAATAGACTGATGCTCTATTATAAAAATGTCCCTCTTTAAAAACAGTTACAAATAAAAAGCAAATTTGTAATATTTTTGTGTACCAGAGTTGCGTTGATTTTATTGTTATTCTACAGTTAAAGGAAGTTTCTTGTCCCGTGCAGCCAAGTAGTTTAAACGTGCTGATCCGCATAGATGTGGATGTTTGCATTTCCCATTTCTACCCCTACTTTCCATTTCCTTTTTCCTTAATCCCTTTATGAGTTACTCTGCCATTAAAATCATTATGTCAATAATGCTATAAATATACCCAAAATAAAGGCTACCTCTGGGCTCACGAAACCTCTGGGTCCATGCCTTGAAGGATTGTCCTGCCTCTTGGGAGATTGTAAGGCTGGATCTGTATTAAAGCTCCATGTCTGCAGACAAACCCTTCATGCAGGTGAAGCACCGACACAGCCTCAGATGAGTCTGTAGATGATGAAATTTTGCAGCAGTTATCGGTGCTTGTCATTGTGATGTCACAGTATTTTCTCTTCATGATATCACTACTGATGCTAAGTGTCCTAGATGATTTTAAAGGGGTAGTCCCATATTTTGTGTTATGTCAAAACTTCTTTATTTCTGTTTCTTTAAAAGAAACATTTATGATTTATGATCTAAATTACCCCCATCCTTTGTGTAATCCCTTCCTTCTTTATCATTATGTCAGCAACATGTACATTATTCAGAGCTGAACCGTACTGTGCCCTGCAGTGTAATCTATTTACTAAAATCCTAGACGTGTTAAAGTGCGAGGACCAGAGAGCAGGAGGGGTATAGCAGCTATGGAGATTATTTTGGTGCAGGGTGTGTGGAGATTAGGGAAGCCTTTTTATATTGAATTATTGTTCGTTATGATTTGATCTGTACATGCATCTGAACACAACCTTCAATTTTTGTTACAGGATTTTTTTGTCACAAGAGTAAGAGATAGTGGATCTGCAGAGGTTGTCGGACTGCAGACTGGAAACAAAATAAACTGGTAATAGACTGATGCTCTATTATATAAATGTCCCTCTTTAAAAAAAAGTTACAAATAAAAAGCAATTTTGTAATATTTAAAGAACTTTAAAGGTTCTGATCCGCATAGATGTGGATGTTTGCATATCTCATTTCTACCCCTACTTTCCATTTCCTTTTTCCTTAATCCCTTTACAAGTTAATCTGCCATTAAAATCATTATGTTAGTAATGCTATAAATATACCCAAAATAAAGGCTACCTCTGGGCTCACGAAGCCTCTGGGTCCATGCCTTGAAGGATTGTCCTGCCTCTTGGGAGATTGTAAGGCTGGATCTGTGTTAAAGCTCCATGTCTGCAGACAAACCCTTCATGCAGGTGAAGCACCGTCACAGCCTCAGATGTGTCTGTAGATGATGAAATCTTGCAGCAGTTATCGGTGCTTGTCATTGTGATGTCACAGTATTTTCTCTTCATGATAGCACTACTGATGCTAAGTGTCCCAGATGATTTTAAAGGGATAGTCCCATATTTTGTCCTAAATTGTTTGTATCTTTAAAAGAAACACTTATGAATTATGATATAAGTTACCTTTATATCTATATATATAAACCATTTGTTTTTGTTTCAACCGACTAAAAAACCTTGAATCTTTTTACACTACAGGACAAAAACAATTTTTATGTTTTTAATATGTCTCTGTAATGTCATTCTTACTCATATGCCTAGGTTTTTTAACCTATTTTGTCTGTTATTTGTCCAGTTTGCTTATTTTATACCTATTTTATTTGGGTGATATATGTGGACTGCTTAGCTGATACAGCTATACATCAACAATATGCAAAAAGACCACCCCATCTCCCCCTTATCATTCTGATCCATTAGCTGATCTCTGTGTGCTGGCAGGGATCAGATTTTGTATAATTATACAGGGGTTGTTATCAGTCACTGATTAGCAGCGGTTTCCCTCCATTACCCGAGTCAGTTTCTGTGTGTAACTGAAGTTTCACTCGCACATTCAAACACGGTTATAACTGTAATGCAGCAGGAGGGATGAGCTGTAACTGACAGGCAGCCCCGGCTTCTCCGAAGGTTAGTACATAACCTTATGTTAGCACCTTATCTGTGTGAGCCTCATTCGATCCTGTGGGGTTTTAAAGTAATAGTCATTGTATTAACGCATAACTGTCATTTTCCCTCCCACACCTGCTGCAAAATATTACCTTCTTCTTCATTTATAGTCTGTTCAGCAGGCTAGTGTGTAATGGGTTTGGGTTAAACACGTTACATTACTGTTAATATTCACCAAAATGATCTGTTAATTCTTACCTGACACAGACATGTTAGTGATGTGTTCTGGCATTTCTATTTTTTACTGTTTCATCTTAATTGCTGTCATTATTTTTTGTTGTACCCTTTAAATGTATGTATATATATCATAACCGTCAATAAATTCTAAATCTCTTAAGATCATTGTGACAGTACTGTCTGTAAAATATGCAGTGCAACGGACGCTACAACTAACTTTCTCCCTGTCATGGATGCCAAATGTTTTTAAAACTTTTGTAACCCACGCAAAGTTCTTTGTAATATTGATTTCCACTGTTTAACCCCTTAAGAGCTGTTTTTTCTCTTTGTACCCTCCTGGACCAAGGCAGTTTTAACATTTTTGTGGTCCTTGTTTTTAGCTTTAAATTTATTTTCTCTCTTGTTGTTTGTTAATTTTTTTGGGAGGGGGGTTAGGGCTTTCTTTAGATACCATTTTTATCATTTCATCTAACTTCCTATAAAAAATGTACAAAATATGCCTTCTATTTAAATAAAAAAAGCCTGCTAAAAAAGATTATATTTGTCCTAAGTTTAGAAATACCCAATATTGTGTTCAGCATCATCTCCTCAGTAGTGATACCACCCATTGCAGAATATGACAGCACTACATAAAACAATACCTAATATACATACAGTTCTGTGTAAAAGTTGTAGATATTTGTGAAAAGTTGTGAAAAGTAAGAAGGCGTTCAAATAAGACATGTTAGTAGTTGGAATTTTGTTAAATGCTAAAAAGTACGCGAACAGAAGAAAAATCTGAATCAAAATTAATAATTTTGCGTGACCACAATCTGCACAAAATCAGGGATTTTGTAGGCATGTAGTTAGGTGTATGATTAAATGAGCAAAAAGACACAAGGAAGTTATACGGAATTCACAAGAACTCTCTGAGCCGACAATTTCAAGGCAGATATGGGTTTCCAGATGTCCCGTCCAAGCTCTTTTGAAGAAACCAAATACAAACGGGCAATGTTGAGGACTGTAGATGCAGTGGTCCGCCAAGGAACCTTAGTGCAGCAGATGAAAGACGCATAATGCTTACTTTCTTTCAGAATCGGGAGATGTCCAGCAGTCTCATCAACTCAGCATTGGCTGAAACCAATGGTACCCAGATACATGCATCTACTGACTATAGAAGTCTGGTCTAAACTGTTCTTCACGGAAGACTTGCAGTCAAAAGCCGTACCTCGAACATGCAAACAACGTGTGTACAAGTGTGGGGCTGCATTTCTGCAAATAGAGTTGGGGATTTGTTCAGACTCAATGGTTTCTTCAATGCTGAGCAGTATGGGCAGATACTTATTGATCATACAATACCATCAGAGAGGCACCCGATTGGCCTCAAAGTTATTCTGCAGCATTAGCTTCCACGTTACCTTTATTCTGGTTTTGATCTCTGTCCAACATTACCAAATGTAGCTTGTGTTTACATATATATTTATTCATGTAGATGTATTTACTAGAAGCAATAATACCTCCAACCAAGACCCTGGGTTATCAGTTTTACCTGTTCTTTTGCTATGTAGGCGATTGCTTCAAGTGCCCCATAACCTTTTGTTATTATCAGACATGTAGAACAGATAAGATTGTTTTTGCTTGACCAGGAATGCATTTTTTTTATTTTTTTTTACACAGTACATTCTGCATTTATTAATCATTCATTGTACATTTTCAACAATCAATCCTATTCTATCCGAAACGCGGTTACTGGTGAACTACAAAAACTGTTTTGAAAAGGCCCATTAATATTAAACAATGTCATTCGTTTATTTTGAAGATACGTAAAAATCATTTAACTTTCCACTGCTGACCAAAGTACACATTGCAGTTTACAAAATCTTAAATGTGTTGTTTTATTCATTTATAAAAGTACTTCAATACAATACAATTCACCAAAAACAAATGGAACAATCAAATGCTGTAACAGAAATGAACTGCTGCCCATACAATACAGTGATATTTATCAGATAATTATAAATAACAATCCATCTGTGGTTTTGTAGATAAAAGAAAACTTTAAGATAACAGACTCGCGACTTAAACATTTTTTTGGTAATGTGTTTAAAGAACAGTCAAGCTAAATATTATAGATATTATAAAGTATATATTCTAGGAAGCATTATTGTTTTACTCCTAATGCCACCATGCTGTGAAAAATCCCTAAAAGACACAAATCTTAAACCCTTCCCGACTCCAAATATGTCAGAATAAATCCCTGGATCAACGTTCTGTCCCTAATATCCATAACTTGTAATATTATTGCTTTCAAGAAACACGTCCAAGCTCCTTTTGAACTCTTTTATTGACTTTACCATTACCACTTCCTCTGGCAGAGAGTTCCATAATCTCACCGCTCTTACTGTAAAGAACCCCCGTCTGTGCTGGTGTAGAAACCTTCTTTCCTCTTCCCCAGACTCAACATTCTTACCGTTGTTTAAGATCATACATAATAAAATAAAGTTAGATCAACCATATAGAAATTTATTTTTTTGTTTTTGCTTAAAAGAAAAGCTCACTTAGGTAACCAATATTTCACACAATAATTCACTGTCTTTAAGTAATGATACAGCAGATAATGCTGAACATGACTACAAACAAAATGGTTCCTAATGCATATTTTGTTCATATTATGTTCCGTATGCACGCCCATTGTACACTAAACTCGTCAATGGACAAGATGCAAGCATTGGCTTATGGTTAGAGTCCTTTTCACTGAAGATAAAAAATTGCACGGTTTTAATATCATCGTTTTTATACTTACCATTGTTATAAGACTGTAAAAACATTTGGATTATACTGAAACTTCATCCTATAAAATCTAGCAGAACATTTCCGATACTCCATCCTTCAGTGCTTTTCCGACGGAAGTTCATGTAAGCCTGGGAAATGCAAATTGTGTTCCATATAACATAATAAAAACAAACAAGTTGATGGCGAGTAATGAATCAAACAATGTCTAGGTCTCTACACATCTTAAAAGACCTGTTCCACCTAGGGTGCCTCATAAAATATTACCAGATACAAGTTGCATCATGTAAAGGGAGGAAAGCGGAGCCTGCCATTTTATTTTCTGCCAGACGTGAAAACAGCTTTCATTTTTTTTATTGCTGTACTACTGTTAAGTCACTGAAAGGATTTGAAAAAGAATCTACAGAAAAAGAGTATAGTATTTAAAAACAGGAATACGTTTATTCAACGTGTATACAAGAGTAGTGGATAAAAATGTAAGTATTTAGGGAAAAAAATTGCTAGATGGAACAGCACCTTTAGGGAGATTCATGGTGAGACTCCTTTCTACAGATCAACATTACATGCTGGTGTGTAAATGACGATTACAACTTTCAGCAGCAGAACTTCTCTAGTTTTACATTACAAGACGCTGTATCAGGTGTTATTTACAGACCCTCGTACATTATTTGAAAAGATCTGTAGATCTTCCAGATAAGCTTGAGTGCAAGTGAAAATAGTTAATAATCAATGTATTTCTGATTGAAGATCCATGGTAACGTCAACACTTTACCTGAGGGAAGTACTTCATGAGCGTAATGGCCAACTTAATGTGCGAGAAGCAGAATAAGAACTGCAGCCACGTGACCTTCCCAACCTCGGCCACAATCAGCATGCTGAAAGCAAATAACCAGGCAATGACAAGGAGGCCGATGGCTACTTTGGAAACTTTCTGGATACCCCGCTGTGAAAACAAAATACAAGTCTTTAAAATGTATATGTACTGGCAACATTAGAGCTGATGCACAAAGTATACAGAAACAGTAAAAAACAAATAACGCTGGGTATAAATGTCTAGCATGTATGATGTTCTTTTTTTTTTTGACGCAATGCATTCCACGATGGTGAAAGTAATCATTTTTGTAAATAATAAAGTCCTCCTGTAAAACAGGAGGTCTGGCAAGATGCCCGACAATCAATGGTGTTTTTCTGTCTAGACCTGTTCCAGACCAGTGCTCCCTGCCCCTTTAAGTATTTACAAAGCTCAAGCATAAAGTGGATTGTGACCGATATTCAGCAAAATTCAATTTACAAGAAATGTTTAGTTCTGTTGATGTCACTCACTTCGTAAATGCAGCATTGAATGATAGTAATGATCGTAAGCAGCACCGCATGGAGGCTGAAAAAAATCCACTGGGATGACTCCGTTGGGATACATCTGAAGAAATTCTTCCTATAATAATAGTTCCAGACATAGTTTGATGAACTGCCCGACAGATTAGCAGAGGAAATTAAAAACCTACCCTAATGCAGTGGTTCTCAACCCGTGTATCCTCAGGACCCACATTTGTCTTTGGTCATTAAGTCGTGACCCAAAAATAACCTCAGAAAAGATGAGGGAGTGGAAAGGCTGCCCGCGGGCTGCAGCAGGAAGAGGGGAGGAGCAATCAGAGAAAAACTTTATTCAGCTCCCACTAGGAACAGACAGCGACTGCAAACCAATCAAGCAACTTGCTTTGCGGTCGGGGGGTAATACTAAAGTACATGCCGGACCGGAGGCTGCCTGATGGCCCTGATTGTTGCGGCCACGGTCCTGACAGCCTGCTGCTCGCGGATTGCCGCTAGAATGTGTAAGGCAGCCCCAGGAAAGCGACATTTTCCCGGTATGCCTCCAGTCCGCCCCTGACCCTCCGCGACCCCCTGAAGACAGGGTCGCGACCCATGAGTTGAGACCCACTGCCCTAATGTATGATATCCAGAACAGCCCAACATTGAAAACGCTGTATGCAATGAAACCAGGGAGATTCAATGCCAAAAAATCAAAACTCAGTCCCACAACGCTGCAATTAACACAAAACATTATTATCATTACTGTCCACAGTAAAGCCGGGGTATACGGTACAGCTCAAGCACAAAATGGCACTGCTTTCCCCCATTGGGAGTTGGTTTGCTAATAACTGCAGATAGAAATTGATTAAACGATATTCATAATTATCCTTCTTCAAAGCAAAGCAAAATGCAGCACAAAGCCATAACCATGAAACCACCGATAAAAATAATCTCTACATTTACAAGCAGTTGGTCTAAAATGCTGTATAGAAAGAACATGTGTGTTCTTGAAAACTATAAACTTTTTCTTTCCTGCCCTACAAACTTTTAAGAATAGCTAGCTATAGATAGATAGATTTGCCCTTTCTGGCCACAAATTGAATTCCATATAGAAGGTTTTTTTCCCCCCCATACAAAAAGGTTTTTTTATATTATGTATTGTAAATGTTAAGCATTCCAGATTTATTTTAATTCCTTTCATTGCTGTATTGTATAGCTATGCACATGTTTTCAGGTTTGCATTGTAACGAAGTAGCATAGAACCCTAGGTCGCTTAAATAGGGGATCAATTTCTGCTATTCACGGAACGCAGAATTTGATGTCACATAAGAGCCATTCAGCCCATCTAGTCTGCCCTCTCACATCTTAATCAGTCCTCAGTCTCATCTAAGATTCAGGATAGCTTTATACCTATCCAATTCCCTTACTGTATTAGCCTCTACCACTTCTGATGGGAGGCTGTGCCATTTATCTACCACCCTCCCTTTTTTCCGCATACATTTCCTACCAACAAATTCAGCAAGATATATGCCCATAACTAGTTTTCTGCATACATGCTAGGTCATCAGTAACTTCAATTTATGTAAATAGTTGGTACCTTTTCCTTTGCCAGTTCTCAAACACTTGTAGATAAAAGGACACAGACCAGACCAAGAAATAGATCCAGCCTATGATCTGCTCCAAGACCTCCACAGTGAAGCTATGAATAACCAGAAAACGGACACGTTGTCTAAACAAAAAGATAATATTAATATTATGCTGAGAGTTTATCATCATCAAGAATTTAAATGACAAACCTTTGTTACTGAAAGGCAATATGAGCTACAAGCACATTTAAAATCATGTTGCAGGCATTCCACACCTGCTACTTAAATGTAACAGCTCTACCAAACAAGAAACTGTACTTAGGCTTGGTTTCCATTTGGGTTTTTTTTTTGCTAAAAACGCCTATAAAAACGCCAATAGCGCCACCTGGCGTTTTTTTGTGAAAAACGGCTGCAGCCAGATGTTAGCTGTTCTTCAATAGGAAATCGCAAAATGCAATTTCCACTTGGCGTTTTTCTGTCTGGCGTTTTTTCAGTCCTCTTTGGCGTTTTTCTGCTTTTTTGGGCTCTGTGGCAGTTTTTCAAAACTGCAGCATGTTGACACTCTGGCGTTTTTTGCAAGAAATCTTGGCTTTTTTTCTCCAATAGAAGTCTATGGGAGAGAAAAAACGCCATGAAAAAGCCATGTGGGTTTATTGCCTTGGCGTTTTTTATGGCGTTTTTTTCCACAGTTACAATGCAGAGGATGGACCCAGTATCTGTGTGTCCTACGAGAAATAGGCTGACAAGACGCTGTATCAGGTGTTATTTACAGACCCTCGTACATTATTTGAAAAGATCTGTAGATCTTCCAGATAAGCTTGAGTGCAAGTGAAAATAGTTAATAATCAATGTATTTCTGATTGAAGATCCATGGTAACGTCAACACTTTACCTGAGGGAAGTACTTCATGGGCGTAATGGCCAACTTAATGTGCCAGAAGCAGAATAAGAACTGCAGCCACGTGACCTTCCCAACCTCGGCCACAATCAGCATGCTGAAAGCAAATAACCAGGCAATGACAAGGAGGCCGATGGCTACTTTGGAAACTTTCTGGATACCCCGCTGTGAAAACAAAATACAAGTCTTTAAAATGTATATGTACTGGCAACATTAGAGCTGATGCACAAAGTATACAGAAACAGTAAAAAACAAATAACGCTGGGTATAAATGTCTAGCATGTATGATGTTCTTTTTTTTTTGACGCAATGCATTCCACGATGGTGAAAGTAATCATTTTTGTAAATAATAAAGTCCTCCTGTAAAACAGGAGGTCTGGCAAGATGCCCGACAATCAATGGTGTTTTTCTGTCTAGACCTGTTCCAGACCAGTGCTCCCTGCCCCTTTAAGTATTTACAAAGCTCAAGCATAAAGTGGATTGTGACCGATATTCAGCAAAATTCAATTTACAAGAAATGTTTAGTTCTGTTGATGTCACGCACTTCGTAAATGCAGCATTGAATGATAGTAATGATCGTAAGCAGCACCGCATGGAGGCTGAAAAAAATCCACTGGGATGACTCCGTTGGGATACATCTGAAGAAATTCTTCCTATAATAATAGTTCCAGACATAGTTTGATGAACTGCCCGACAGATTAGCAGAGGAAATTAAAAACCTACCCTAATGCAGTGGTTCTCAACCCGTGTATCCTCAGGACCCACATTTGTCTTTGGTCATTAAGTTGTGACCCAAAAATAACCTCAGAAAAGATGAGGGAGTGGAAAGGCTGCCCGCGGGCTGCAGCAGGAAGAGGGGAGGAGCAATCAGAGAAAAACTTTATTCAGCTCCCACTAGGAACAGACAGCGACTGCAAACCAATCAAGCAACTTGCTTTGCGGTCGGGGGGTAATACTAAAGTACATGCCGGACCGGAGGCTGCCTGATGGCCCTGATTGTTGCGGCCACGGTCCTGACAGCCTGCTGCTCGCGGATTGCCACTAGAATGTGTAAGGCAGCCCCAGGAAAGCGACATTTTCCCGGTATGCCTCCAGTCCGCCCCTGACCCTCCGCGACCCCCTGAAGACAGGGTCGCGACCCATGAGTTGAGACTCACTGCCCTAATGTATGATATCCAGAACAGCCCAACATTGAAAACGCTGTATGCAATGAAACCAGGGAGATTCAATGCCAAAAAATCAAAACTCAGTCCCACAACGCTGCAATTAACACAAAACATTATTATCATTACTGTCCACAGTAAAGCCGGGGTATACGGTACAGCTCAAGCACAAAATGGCACTGCTTTCCCCCATTGGGAGTTGGTTTGCTAATAACTGCAGATAGAAATTGATTAAACGATATTCATAATTATCCTTCTTCAAAGCAAAGCAAAATGCAGCACAAAGCCATAACCATGAAACCACCGATAAAAATAATCTCTACATTTACAAGCAGTTGGTCTAAAATGCTGTATAGAAAGAACATGTGTGTTCTTGAAAACTATAAACTTTTTCTTTCCTGCCCTACAAACTTTTAAGAATAGCTAGCTATAGATAGATAGATTTGCCCTTTCTGGCCACAAATTGAATTCCATATAGAAGGTTTTTTTCCCCCCCATACAAAAAGGTTTTTTTATATTATGTATTGTAAATGTTAAGCATTCCAGATTTATTTTAATTCCTTTCATTGCTGTATTGTATAGCTATGCACATGTTTTCAGGTTTGCATTGTAACGAAGTAGCATAGAACCCTAGGTCGCTTAAATAGGGGATCAATTTCTGCTATTCACGGAACGCAGAATTTGATGTCACATAAGAGCCATTCAGCCCATCTAGTCTGCCCTCTCACATCTTAATCAGTCCTCAGTCTCATCTAAGATTCAGGATAGCTTTATACCTATCCAATTCCCTTACTGTATTAGCCTCTACCACTTCTGATGGGAGGCTGTGCCATTTATCTACCACCCTCCCTTTTTTCCGCATACATTTCCTACCAACAAATTCAGCAAGATATATGCCTATAACTAGTTTTCTGCATACATGCTAGGTCATCAGTAACTTCAATTTATGTAAATAGTTGGTACCTTTTCCTTTGCCAGTTCTCAAACACTTGTAGATAAAAGGACACAGACCAGACCAAGAAATAGATCCAGCCTATGATCTGCTCCAAGACCTCCACAGTGAAGCTATGAATAACCAGAAAACGGACACGTTGTCTAAACAAAAAGATAATATTAATATTATGCTGAGAGTTTATCATCATCAAGAATTTAAATGACAAACCTTTGTTACTGAAAGGCAATATGAGCTACAAGCACATTTAAAATCATGTTGCAGGCATTCCACACCTGCTACTTAAATGTAACAGCTCTACCAAACAAGAAACTGTACTTAGGCTTGGTTTCCATTTGGGTTTTTTTTGCTAAAAACGCCTATAAAAACGCCAATAGCGCCACCTGGCGTTTTTTTGTGAAAAACGGCTGCAGCCAGATGTTAGCTGTTCTTCAATAGGAAATCGCAAAATGCAATTTCCACTTGGCGTTTTTCTGTCTGGCGTTTTTTCAGTCCTCTTTGGCGTTTTTCTGCTTTTTTGGGCTCTGTGGCAGTTTTTCAAAACTGCAGCATGTTGACACTCTGGCGTTTTTTGCAAGAAATCTTGGCTTTTTTTCTCCAATAGAAGTCTATGGGAGAGAAAAAACGCCATGAAAAAGCCATGTGGGTTTATTGCCTTGGCGTTTTTTATGGCGTTTTTTCCACAGTTACAATGCAGAGGATGGACCCAGTATCTGTGTGTCCTACGAGAAATAGGCTGAAAACAAACAGTTTCACACAAAACAAAGTCCTGGACTGGTTCATATTGAATTTTACACCATTTGGAACAAACATGCCATTACAAACAAACATACGCGACCGGATCCTGCGTGCCAAAAGCAACAGCAAACAATTTGCACCATCATTTGGGGCCAATCTTCCCAGAGGAGCAGACATTCGAAATAAAGCATGCCTTACAAACCACAGAAAAGAGACAAAAGGGTCTACCAAGTAAATGACATCAGGAGAGGGCAGATGCTTGCCATTTATCCTAATCCCTTTTAGCTGGGTGAAACTTCTAACTTGTAAAGGCTGGAAAAACTGCCTAAGGTCAAAAAAAGCAATTTCCACAGAAAGGCTAAAACGCCAGAAAAAACTGCAGAAAAAACGCCAAAACGCAGGTAAATGCAGTGGCAGTTTTCTTGGCAGTTTTCCTGGCGTTTTTCATCAAGAAAAAAACGCCGGACAAAAACCCAAGTGGAAACCTAGCCTTAGTGTGAAAACAAAAAGTACACTCTCTTTGTTATTATGTCCTGATATGTAAAACCAAAGAATTCAATCATCCGTTCCTTAGCAGGTCTAAAAATTGGGTAAACACAACCTCAGATGAACAACACATGACATATTACAGGTGTCATGATTTAACAAACATAAAGCCAAAATGGAAAACCAGTGTGTGTGAAAAACTAAGTATTAGCAGTTTGCTGGTTTGGAGGAAAGACATCAGCAATGATTGTTGCTGCCCATCAATCTGCAAAGGGTTATAAGGCCATTTCCAAACAATTTAAAAGTCCATCATTCTACAGCGAGAAAAATTATTCAAAACTAGAAAACATTCAACAGCATCCACTGTAAAGAAGGAATGGTCTGATTTTGCTGGAAGAACAATCTATGAAAAGAAAAAAAAATGTTGTTATTTGAATTCAGATTCCAGCTGCTACGAACTTTTTAGGAGCTTACCCCTCAGTAGACTGTTTTCTTGCCACTTTAGTGACAGGAAAGCAGTCGATAGGAGTGCTTTTGACCCTTGTGTGTGGGGAGTCTTGTTAGAATCCGTGGAACTTTTGTGGGAGCCAGTGCTGGCTGGTGGCGAGTATACCGCACATACATGATTATCACACGGCATGAAAAAAAGGACCAAAAGAGTAGAAAGGAAAATATTTTTCCCCCCTCCCATTATTTCCTTGTATATGCTGGCCCTTATTATGGAGTTTGTATTTGTTTTTTGTTAATATGTAATTTAGGGAGATGCTGCCAGTTGCTCCCTGACTGATCAGCAAGTCTCTTCTCCTCTGTTGAATGGTGAAAACACTATGGTTTGAGATCAACAATCAAAACCAAAACAATTTGTATGCGTTTTCTTAAATGCAGACGCAGAATACACCACTTACTTGGTCCGGAAAATGTACAATGGTGACGTTCTTCGAGGAATAGGTAATGTTAAGAGCAAACACAATTGTTTCATTCACAGGAACAGTGAAAAGAAAAAAAATTAAAATCAACCATGCTAATCATATACTGTTCTATACACGATACGACTGTTTCCCATCCAGTTTACAAAGAAAATATTATTATTGATAATAATAAATAATACCGTGATGCTTGGAATTAATCATGTTCCTGGTTCCAAAGGAGTCTTTCAAAACATAGAACCAATACTGAAATCTGACAAGCTGATGATAAAAGATCAGGCTTTTGTAGAATAGACCAACCATTCAGGCTAAATATATTCTCCTACCATGGCCACATTTTAGAGAAGGTGCACAGAGTTTGGTTAGGGTTCCCGTGTTCCAGTTTCAAGTAAGAAAAAGGGAGACTGCAGCCACCATATGCACTTTAATGCACATGATAGCCGAGATGTCCTTTCTTTCTTTATTTTATGTCGTTTTTGCAAATGCCTGGGGGATTCTGCAGCATCCCCATTTGCCCCTTTCTCCACCCCAGCTATTTCCCATGCAGAGATGCGTTCAGCAACGTGTTTACGTGGTATGTGCGGAGGCTGCACCCCGATATGTTAAGGACAAGAAGAAGCGGAAAGGGGGGAGAAGACAAGGAGACATTGAGAAAGAATCCAAAAGCATGAGTCTATTGGGTGACTCATGTTGAGTAATTAACCTCCTCTGAGAAGAAAAATGTGTGATATGTGATAATTATATGTGGTGTAATAATTATAATGAACAATGTCACACAGTGACAGTCAGTAAGGCTTAAAAAAAAAACAAAACAAAACACCATAAACCTATCAAGCTTCCAAACCTAGAAGATCCATAATTGGACTGGACCAGATATATACTTGTAACCATGGTAACCCATGATTTTGCTTTCCCATCATATGATTTCTTTTAACTATTTAAAGACTGGCCAGTTGTGGCTTATGCTTTACTGAGGTATAATATTAGAGGAAGAGTCACTATTTACACATAGCTAGAAACAGCAAAATGTATTTCCTTTATTTAGAAACACAGAATTCGACTGCAGAGAAGAACCATTCGGTCCATCAAGTCTACCAAATTGTTCCTGATGCAAAAACTCAGACTTAAATCAGTCCTCGGTCTTGTCTTAGATTCAGGACAGTTTTACCTCATGCATGCTTCAATTTCCTGAATGTTTTTGGCTCTACCACTCCTGCTGGGAGACCTTTCTACTTATTTACCACCATTTCAGTAAAGTAAACACTTTTTTTGCGTTAGATATTAAAAGCTACATGCCAACTGCTGTTATATAGTTGGATAGGGATTATTTTGATAACTGTATGTGGCACTGATGGAGTTTGCATTGAGTGCCAGCTTTTACACATATCTAAAACATGAAAAGCAATAAACTATTTGTGCCATTTGAAAATAGCAATAAATAAATAAATAAATAATGACCTGGACTTCAGAAGGGACAACCAAAAACGACTTTTTAACACTCATAGGCAGTTATGGTTGAGATGGACGAAAATGGAACTTACTTTGCATTTATACTTATGTTTTTGGAGCTTCCTTTTTCTAATGTAACTACATCCGGTAGAGAAATCCTAGTAGCAGCATCATCCCATGGAACGGCGGATGAAGAGTCGGCATCTAAAACAAAAACGAGTCTGCTAAAGTGACACGACCTTCGTATAATTAGCTAAAGCATGCTTAGAGTCCACTTACCACAGAACTTTGGTATCTTCAGCAAGCAGCAGAAAATAAACACCAGACCATGTATTGTTAGTGACCGGTCCATGGTTCTATCTTCAGAAGCAGAGGGGGGAAAAATAATCAATATTGAATTATAGCTTATTTAGACCAGAATATTTGTAGACTACACATTAGTAATATAACCATAGTATACATATTCATTTTAGCCTATGATAGCAATAGCCTCCAATTACAGCCTTCATGAGCCATAGTTATCCATCAACAACCAACACTGGTCTAGAGGAGTCCACCAGCAGCTTTACACAGCTTTTGTAGAAGGTGACAGGCAGAGCATTATTGGGGCTGGAGAAACATATGAATCTATCTAAATTCACATATAATAACACGTACATTTATGCCCTACTTCCCCCACGAGCCAGAATCACAGCTGATCCCAAAGTGTTCAATCTGCCCCTCTTCTGGAAGTTGAATTTGGTGGTTTGGTTACTCTTCACTTAAATCCTCACCAAACTTCTGGTGCTCTGCTTCTTTATCCATCATCCCTTATTAGTTTACTGTTGCACCAATGCGTCTCATCAACCCGAAATCAGCCTAGGACTGCAGATCCATGTGATAGAGCCATTACCTTTTCAGTATAATCCTAGACCTTAATTTGGAACCAAGTAACAACCACACAACCATAGGGTTCTTCACCATCACCGACACATCACTGCGGTCCTCCAATTGGAGTGTCTGTGTTTACATCCTATGTCCCAATAACCATAATTCAATAACGAGGAACCCAAGTCTACCCAATGATGCTATGTCTAGACATCGCTGTGGGTGTCCCATAATAATAAACTCCTTCTGGCTGTGGGTTAATCTGACTGCCCTATAGCCAGAGTCTTACATGTAACTATGGATCCATATGGCTGTGTCAATTTACCATACTACCCTATAGCACCACAGGTCATTATTATTATGAGTGACTGATTTATCACCATACTCTGTCATCTGATTCTTTCCCATCAGCCCCACACTGCCATACACCCTGATCTATTAAGTAATATGACCCTGTCCCATAGCCATAGGGCTCCGTCTTACCGTACATCCTCGCTCCTCTATCCGCATATTATATATCAGATCTTATACCATCCCTACTACTCGGGTACTATAAACTTCCATTTCCAACCTCCACTCACGTGACTAAACACCCTCACTCGTCACATGACTCCGCCTGGTATCGCCTAACGCCCCCGATAAGATGGTGCACCCTCAATAAATCAACCCTTACCAGGCTCGCTCACCTACTCCCTGCTCCCATATCACCGTCCAGGACGCTTTATTCACTCGCTAGTCGCTACTCTGCGAGCTGTCAATCTCCATTCCTGGCCCCGCCTATCGGATGACTTTACTTCACGAGGCGGAAGTTGACTAAAACTTCGGCTTTTGCGATGGCTGTCATAAACGATGGACGGGCAATCTCTGGTGTTGGGTATTGACGTTGGGGCGTGTGGTGTGCAGTAGGGCTGCAACTAACGATTTTTGGATTAATCGGATAAAAAAAATGAATGTACATTTTTCATTTATTTAAAATAATTTAATAAGCAAATGATGTTAAATACAAACAGCAGAATAAAAAAAACTTTGATAAAATGCATTTCTTGTCTTTATTTCCCAACCAGCCCCCCCAATTTATGCACATTTGAGCCTAGGCTTGCCACGCTGCCTCCCAGACATGCCACGCTGCCTCCCAGACATGCCACGCTGCCTCCCAGACATGCCACTCCACGCTGCCTCCCACATATACCACTCCACGCTGCCTCCCACATATACCACTCCACTCTACCCCCACATATGCCACTATGCCTGATACGCCTTATACCCCCTGATACACCACTCCATCCTCCCCAGACATGCCACGCTGCCCTCCCCACATATGCCTTATATACCGTATATGCCTTATACCCCCAGATATGTCACTTCATCCTCCCCAGATATGCCTTATACCCCCCAGATATCTCATAGTCCCCTCATAAAGTCACAGACCTGTTCACAGCACACTGACACCATACTTTTATAAATAAGTACTGGGTTAATCTTCACTGCCCCCAGGATTTAGATTCCCTTTAGTCTGTCCCCCTTTAACTCTAACTGCGCCTTAAGTTAACTTTATTAAATTAATTAAATTAACCCTCAGTCCTCATCATTAAATTAACCCTAAACACCCCATTAACCACAGCATCCCCTAAATGAACCCTAAAGACCCCCATCAACCACAACAGCCCCTAAATTAACCCTAAACACCCCACTAACCACAACTGCCTCAAATTAACCCCAAACACCCCATTAACCACAGCTGCTCCTACATTAACCCTAAACACCCCATTAACCATAGCTGCCCCTAAATTTACCCTAAACACCCCATTAACCATAGCTGCCCCTAAATTAACCCTAAACACCCCATTAACCATAACTGCCCCTAAATTAACCCCCACCTCCCCTAACTTTCAGCAGCCCAAATATTAATTTTATACTTACAGTTAGATGAGTGTCACAGCCATGTGGTTCTGGCCTTCTGGGAGAAGGAAGGGGCGGGGCCAGTTGTCACAGTGATTACAGGGAGGGACTGGTAAGTAGGAGCTGCTGCTGTGAGTCAGACTAAACGGATTATATAATGAGGGGTATTTTCAGAGCATTTGCTCTGAAAAAACCCTCGTTTTATAATCGATAAAAATCGATTCAACTAATCGATAATGAAATTCGTTGGCAACGATTTTCATTATCGATTATTATCGATTTTATCGATTAGTTGTTGCAGCCCTAGTGTGCAGCCAGAGCCAAGATACTCATGCCGGGGTGCAGTGTGATTGGGGGTTACAGGTGAGGGGTGCCGGCTCAGTTTGACGTGCCTTAGGGTAAACGTGTTTTATTTTCTTACCACAATCAACTGGGTTATCGGGTGTAAACGTACTATAGGTATAGCTGTGACCAAATGTTGGTAAAAAGGACTTTATTCACTAAATGGAGAGTTGGCAATTGTGGTTTCAACTCCTCCACTTCAGGGTTAACACTGACAGTCCTCCACAGAAAGAATGGGTGACCTGGCCTTGCATAATGCATAATTCAATGGGTGAGGATGCTGTAAAGAAACTTCACTGACTTAGCTATATATTATACCAGGCTTTGACAAACCCTGGGTGTCATACACATTCATTCTAACTCTATACATATACGCACACATGCACCCTTGCCTTGTGGAGAGCTGCCTGCTCCTGCCTGTCTATCACTGCACGGTCACATAATGCGAGCTCCTGGATGCCATGCACCCGCCTCAGCATCCCCTTGTAGCCCAGTTTGTGTGTGGGAGGGCACCTTCCTTGCTGCCTGGGGGTGCTGGATATCCAGCTGCCCATGTTATGTGACTCTGTGCCAATAGAGAGAAAGCAGCAGACAGCCCGCACACAGGTATATACCGTATTTGCTTGATTATAAGACGACCCTGATTATAAGACGACCCCCCAAAATCTGAATATTAATTTATGAAAAAAAGAAAAATCCTGAATATAAGACGACCCTATAAGAAAAAAGTTTCACCAGTAAATGTTAATTCATATAAACTATGTGAACAATTGTCTGTTAATAAAAGCTATGATTGAGAAAAATATTTTGTTTTTATTTCCTTTTTTTCAACCTGCCCCCCCAGTTATGCACATCTGCCCCCAGGCTTACCACTCTGCCCCAGAAATGCCTTATACCCTCTAAATGCCACTGTGCCCCATGATACGCCTTTTAACCCTATATATGCCACTGTGCCCCATGATATGCCTTTTGACCCCCCCCTCTATGTGCCACTCTGCCTCCAGAATTGCCTTATACCCCTATATGCCACTCTGGCATTTAGCGGGTTAAAAGGCATATTATGGGGCAGAGTGGCATATAGGGAGGTATAAGGCATTTCAGGAGGCAGAGTGGCGCATAGAGGGTTAAAAGGCATTTCTGGAGGCAGAGTGGCATTAAGGGGGTTAAAAGGCATTTCACAGAGCACTCTGCCTCCAGAAATGCCTTATGCCCCCCCCATTTAACATTCCCTCCCCCTCCCTCCTCCAAACGTACCAGTGCTTCTGAGTCCCCGGTGCTTAGTCTGGGCAGCGTGTAGAGTTCTACGCGCTTGAGCGGAAGTTGTCTACGTGAATCGTGTAGAGCTCTACATGCTGCCCGGACTAAGCACCGGGGACTCAGAAGCACCGGTAAGTTGGGGGAGGTAATAACACAGGAGGATCCAGGTCCCCTGCATCTGAGTCCCCGGTGCTAAGTCCGGGCAGCGTGTAGAGCTCTACGCGAATCGCGTAGCGCTCTTCACGCTGCCCGGAGTAAGCACCGGGGACTCAGAAGCACCACTAAGTGGGGGGGGGCATAACACAGGAGGAAGATCCAGGTCCCCTGCATCACTGCGGGGGATCTGGATCTTAGTCTCATAGTCAGACCTATTTGAGGTCTGATTATAAGACGACCCCGATTATAAGACGAGGGGTATTTTTCAGAGCATTTGCTCTGGAAAAAACCTTGTCTTATAATCGGGCAAATACGGTATATATATATATATATATATACCGTATTGGCTCGGATATAGGCCGCCCCCGTATATAGGCTGCACCCTAAAAGTTTGGTGCTTTTTAAAAGAAAAAGTTTTTTTCTTTAAAAAAGCACCAAAAAACATGCTGCCACTCTGTCCTCCCCCTCCAAGATACGCTGCAGCTCTGTCCTCTCCCCCTCCCCGAGATACGCTGCCACTCTGTCCTCCCCCCCCTCGAGATACGCTGCCACTCTGTCCTCCCCCCCCTCGAGATACGCTGCCACTCTGTCACCCCCCCCACCCCGAGATACGCTGCCACTCTGTCCTCCCCCCCCTCGAGATATGCTGCCACTCTGTCCTCCCTGCGATATGCTGCCACTCTGTCCTCCCCCCCCGACTTACCAGAGCAGACTCCCGGGTGTCTTACAGGGCCGGAGGGGGACATCTATGCACAGCGTGTATACAACTCCTGGTGCCGGCACTCAGCGGAAGTGCCGGTACCGGAAGTTGTATACGTGTATTGCGTAGATGTCTTCCGCCGGCCCTGCAAGACACCCGGGAGTCTGCCCTGGTAAGTCGGGGGGGTTAGAATGCATCGTGCGCACGTTCACCGGCAACGGCGCATCGCCGCTGCCGGTGAACGTCCGTGCGATGCGCTTAGACAACCTCCCGTGCCGGTACTCCCCCCGTGGGAAGTGCTGGCAGGGGAGGCTGTCTGAGCGTATCAGACAGTAGGATGCAGGTCCCCTGCACCGCTGCGGGGGATCTGTATCCTAACCCCGCTGCCTGCCCGGCACCCGGGACTGCATGTCCCGGGTGTCGCGCGCTAGACCCCGAATATAGGCCGCACCCCCACTTTAAAGACTTAAAGTGGGGGAAAAAAGTGCGGCCTATATTCGGGCCAATACGGTATATATATATATATATATATATATATATATATATATATATATATATATTAATATTGTTATTTAATTTTATTTGTCCTATTTTGGTATGTTACTTACTTTAAATAAAAGCGTGAGATTTTTTTTTATGGTGGGGGGTCATATTCGGTTTTGACCGGGAAAATGCTGCATTTTCAGTTTCAGTCCAGAATTTTTGTTTCGGTGCATCCCTACTACTAAGCCACACAAAGAAGTGGTAGGCCTACACCACATCAATGTTTGACTTAGTATATAGCGATAGGAGTTATGCTGGACTATTGTCAATGTCTGGCTCAATGTATAGTGATAAGGATTATGCTGTACCACCGTCAATGTCTGCCTCAGTATATAGTGATAGGTGTTATGCTGTACCACCGTCATTGTCTGCCTCATTATATAGTGATAGGTGTTATGCTGTACCACTGTCAATGTCTGCCTCAGTATATAATGATAACAGTAATGTTGTACCACCTTCAGTGTCTGTGCCAGTATATAACAATAGAAGCTATGCAGCTTTAAAATGTGTGTGTGTGGGGGGGTGCCACATACAGGATCCGCCCCAGGTGCCAAATATGCTAAGTACGCCCCCTTGCCAGATCTTGTCCTAACGATACGGAAAACTACTGCACTTAGGCCAAGTAAGAGATTTCCTCCTGGGGAAATTTGTGTAACATATAAAACTGGGCATCATTTACACCTGTTTTTGGTCATTATTTTACATCTAAAATGATCCATGCAGATAACTATAACTTAGTAAATTATTTGTTTCATTGTATTTTTATTTGTACACTTGTATGAATAACTGGTATTAAAAATCTATATTATTTAATTTTCATAGGAAAAACTAACGTGACCTATTTACTTTGGGTGCTGACACAGTGTAGGGTCCCTAGCTATGGCCCCTTTGGTCATTGTAGAGTGCTGTGATATGACATATCCTAGTGTTACTTAAGTCACCTTTAAAGCAGTCTGTGGAGGCTGTACCCGTAAATACAATTTTTGTCTTTTCAATTTGAACAATGAAGGTACTTTCATGTGCATTATTTTAGGAGCCCCCCTGGGACAACGAAAAGGTGAAGGGTATATTAGTGTATGTCTGGTTGTGTTAGTTTGAGTATCTGGGTATGTTTGTGTGCAGGTGGGTTAGTGTGAGTACCTGGTTTTGTGTGTTAGTGCTAAGTGGTGTGTGTGTCTTGCAGTGTGTGTTAGTGCAAGTGTCCCTCCAGAGGTCAGGCACTGGCTCCACCCTTGCCTCTAATAGCCGATCACATCTACAAAGCACATAGAGTAGCAGCGTTATCATCTTTGCCTGCATGATTATTAGGGAACTGGGTGTCAGCACAGAGTAGCCAGCAAATGATTCTCAGACCTTGTATAATTTTCATCAATAATATCAGCAGCATCCATGAATTGGGAGTGCAAGGAGAAGGTTGGACAGGAAAAGAGTGCAACAGACAGAGTGAATATCCTCCATGACATTCTCTCATATAGCCTTCAGTGCGCATCATCCCATGTCTACTCACATGTGAGGTCATGCGTGCAAGGGTTAGAGGGAGGGAAGAAGAATGTGAACTTCACTTGGATGAGAAGGCCACAACTCTATCTGTAGCCTACACCCCCTGTATAACAAAAACAGGGCATTTGGGCAGGTTTACAGCCCACCCAACCTCAGTGTGCTCCAAGTGTGCTGTAGCCTGTCTGAATTCAGTCCATTACCATGAGTTTTATTACCATGCAGCTCTGTGATACAAACACACAGTGAACATTACTGTGAATTTTATGGGGCTCTGTGATATACTCATACTGCATTTAATTGTGAATTTTACCACTGTGGGTCTGTTTGTCTACTGCTTTTGTATTATTGTCAAATTAAGCCTGTATTAAGATGCATTACACAGCTTAAAAAACAAGGATGCCAGAGCAGTAAAAAAAAAAAAAAAAAAAAGCAACAGAGCTATTTGTAAAGCAAACACGGGAGTAATTCTGAGACCAACAATTCAATATTAAGAAATTATTCAATATAGCAGACTGTAATATTACGGAGTAGTGAATCCCACAGTCAAATCTGTGGATGTTCAACTCCATATTTTAAATGTTTTAAAATGTGGCAACATTACAAAACATCAAAAATTTTTATTTTATGTGAAAACACAAAATAGATAAAATGTATACCTCAATGTCCTCTTTGTGCAACACGGATTCACGTTGGGTGAAAGTAAATGCACGCTCTTATAATAGCTTTTCTACAAGTTTTAACAGAAGGAAAGGGAGGCACCTTTGAAGATGTATGCATACAACATTAATTTAGGTAGCTTGTAATGACATGGCATTTATACATTTATCTCAGTAGATGATCCTCCCCCCCTCAACCCTATCACACACCTGGCACTATCACTTGTTACAGAACAATCCCATTTCCCTAGGCCTTTTCTTAATGTTTCAAACTATATCATATGCTCTACATCTGGAAATGTTTTAATGCCTTAAGGACCGGGCTTTTTTTCTTTTCTTCCTTTCGTGTCCAAGGCTGTTTTAACATTTTTGTGGTACTCGTGTTTAGCTGTAATTTTCTATTCTCATTTAGTGAACCCACACAAGTTATATATTGGTTATTTTCAAGGTGTTCTTTAGATACCGTTATTTAACCATATAATCTAATTTAAAAAAATGGTGAAAAAAAAACACTTTTATAAAAAAAAGAAAAGAAAAGTTACTCATCTAAAAAACCTGATACCCATGATCACTGAGGCCAGGAATTGACAGGCTTTTCTCTGTTAAGACTGCTGGTTTATTCAGGTTCCATAGCCTGAATTTTGACTTTTTGAGGTATTGGGTTTTTAGCTGGTTTTACTGGACTGATATTCTGTGACCAGCCTCTCCACAATAAAAACATTTTTTTCTGCATTTCCTCTGAAAGGCTCAGGTTTAAAGCATTGGAGTTTTCTTATACATGGTCTTGGAGTTCATATCACTACCATTGTTCTCAACTAAATTTTGTCCACAGATCTGCAGCCGACACTCAGCCAAAGTTTCTAATACTGTGGTTATCAATTCACCCCAAACTCCTTATTGTGGCATTTACATTCTGTCACAACCCAGGCCAGGAAGTCAGGGAGGAGCCTAACTTATCTACCCCATGCTCCATGACTTACGACTGGAGTTACAGACAGGAGTAGTGATGGGAAGTTCGGATCATTAAAGTGAATCGGATCATTTCGATTCGTTCACTGAAATGATCCGATTCATGATCCGAATCTTCGAATCACTCAGTGTGACTCACAGGAGTTACTGTTTTCCAGTAACTCCGTGCAGGCACACTAACGATTGGCCCCGCCCCTTTCATTATGAATCCTCCCCCTGCCTCCAGTGATGTCAATGAAGGCAGAGAGTCGTTCAAAGATTCGGATCTTACAGGGATCCGAATCTTACAGTGATCCGGATCACTGTAAGATCCGGGTCACTGTAAGATCCGGATCATTGTAAGATCCGGATCATTGTAAGATCCGGATCATTGTAAGATCCGGATCTTTGAACGACTCTCTGCCTTCATTGGGATTCTAATCATTCAGAGAATATCACCATACTGTTATAAATAATACTTAATAATCACTGCCCCCAGGATTTATATTCCCCATTACCTGCAACTGCACCTTAAGCTAACTTTATTAAATTAATCGTTCAGTCTACTGAACCGATTCACCCGGATCACTAAAAAGAACCGGATCAAATGAACGATTCGTTCATGATCCGGACATCACTAGACAGGAGCTGGAAAGTACAGGCTGGACTGAACTCTGGAGTGTCCTGACAGGACTGGTAAGTGCAAGCAGGAATGAGCACTGAGAAAGGACTATGCACCAAGGCAGGAATGCAACTTTGCCAAGCAGGCATAACAGACTGGAAGCTCATGGTTTGAGCAGAAGCTGAGTAGTCATCATGCCCTGACCAAGAGCCTGGCAGCGTGGCTCTTGGTCAGGGCACTTGGCAGGATAGCCATCGGGCAAGTGGAAATATCCACAAATCCAGTATAAATACCGTATTTGCTCAATTATAAGACAACCCCCAAAATTCGAATATTAATTTAGGAAAAAGAGAAAAAGCCTGAATATAAGACTACCCTATAGGGAAAAAAAAGTTTTACTAGTAAATATTAATTCACATGTAATCATTTTTTGTATTTAATAAAAACTATGATTGAGAAAAAATATTTGTTTTTATTTCCTTTTATTTGCCACTCTGCCCCAGTTATGCACATATGCCTCCCAGATATGCCTTATACCCCCTATATGCCAATCTGCCTCCCTAATAAGCCACTTTGCCCAAGATATGCCTTTTAACCCCCTATTTGCCTCTCTGCCCCCCCAGATGTCCATTATACACCCATATATGCCACTCTGCCTCCCTGACATGGCTTTTAACCACCTATTTGCCACTCTGACCCCCAGATGTGCCCTATACACCCATATATGCCATTCTGCATTCCTGACATGCCTTTTAACCCCCTATTTGCCACTCTCCCCCAGATATGCCTTATACACCCCTATATACCACTCCCCCCCAGATATGCCTTATACACCCATATATGCCACTCTGCCTCCATGATACTTTGAATGACATTTTTGTTTCACTCATTTCTGGCAATACGTTTTTTAATTTAAAAATCCAGAAGTTCCGGTAAGACCTTTGGCCTATCTGACGGACCTTTAACTCTTCGAGTTGTCCCAGGCCAAGTTTCGGCATCCGAAGTTAAAGGTCCATATAAGTGACTCTATTGGTCGCTGGTTGATGCCAGTGGAGGACCTTGTTTTTACGTGGCCCTGTGTTCCTGTATTTCCAGGCCAGAATTGTTTACAAACCATCTGACCTGGACCAATCCTCATGTATAGTTAGATGGGATAACTGGCACACTGAAAAAACTGTGTGATATCTGCTGTCATGCATTACAATATAAAGTACGATTTTCAATTGATGTATCTCTGACCGTTTTTTATGGTTAAGGGGTTAATTTCACAAGTGTTCTAATCAATTCAAAGCATTGTTTTTCGCAATTTTTTAAATATATATTTACAGTCCCCTTCCTAATAGACTTGCTCCCCATTGTCTCAAGTTCTTAAATAATTGATCATTGTTCATGCAGGACAGCTTTAACCACTGGGCATAATTATAAAGGTCAGCCATGATGCAGAGTTGTACAAGTTTTTTTTTTTTTGTATTTGCCGGAGTACTGTGCTTCCACCATCAATGAAAAGAAACCAGGAAACCAGGTCTCCAATCTTTTTCTTCTTCTGTGGCTACACTCCCCCCAAAAGGATGTAGCCCCTTCCTTCCTTCCACCCCTTAAAGGTGGGTCATACTTTCTATGATCCCCTCCTACTCACGGGAGGATTGTGTGAACCATTTCACCCACAAAAAGCCCGGTTTGGGGATCCGGTTCTGTTGCATTTTCAACATGACACAAAAGACAAAATATGTGGCTCAAACCAATTCCACATGTATACAAAAGTGAAGTATGTAAAGGGTAATGTCTGACCCCAGCCCGTGGCTGGCATTATAAAACGAGTTTTGATCTTCCACAGTGCTAGCAAAAAAGGCTATTTAAGTGGAAAAAAGCAATTGACTGGTTCAAAAGAAAATACAAGGCAGAGAAGCAGAATTGTACAAGTGGTCTGATCACTGTAGCAATAAATAGAATGTGCCCGCACTTTGCACTAGAATTGCTGATTATGAATAAGCAACCTAGAAGTGCTTTTAAAGGGAATTATCACACACAAATACACATGTACATACATAGATTATTCCCTTATATTATTAATTGACCCCCACAAATATCATAACCACTCCCACAAAAATTACAGTATTTCACATTTGCACCCACCAACCTTCCTTTTTTTAATGTTGCTTTGGGTAATAAAACCATTAGACAATGTGCATAAATATATTAATACTTTATTGAAGTACAAAACAGTTATTTTGCCAGGAAAATATTTATACACCAACTCTAAGGTTAATGATACTATAAATTCACCAAAATAAAGGCTGCTTCTGGACTCAGAGTTATTCTTCAGCTCGCAGGAGAGGAAAACCCCCTGTGGAGGAAACCTCTAAGGGACCATGGCTTGAAGAACTGCCCTCCCTCTGGGCTCCACCCTGATCTCTTTCCTCCATTCTCACCCCTTCATCGCGTCATTTTTCTTCTTGTATTCCTCTCCTATTTCCCTCTTCTTCCACCCTAATTTTTCTATTCTAACATTTTTACCCCTTTATCTCTTCTTCCATTTTTCTCCATTTCTCTTACCTCAGCCCCATTCCCTTCTTCTTTTATTCTCGTATTTCTACAGTTGTCGTCTGCTTCTATTCCTCCCCACTAATGTCTGCTTTCACTTCCCCCATTTCCCTCTTCTCATATCTGCCCACTTTTATATCCTTCCATTCCTTCCATTTTTCTCTTCTCCACCTATCCACCTCTATTTTTCTGTTTTTCTATTCTATGTACTTCCACTCCCCTATTCCCTCTTTTTTCCATTCTCCCCTATTGTCTCTTCTTCCATTCTCCCATTTTCCATTTTTTTCTTCCATTCCCATATTTCTCACTAATTCCCTTTCCCCTGTTTCCTCCTCTATCATTTATATTTTATCTTTGATTTCTCCCTTCTGGCATTCCTTTGCCCCATTTGCCTCTTCTTGCATTCCCCTCCCCATTTCCCTCTTCTTCTAATTACAGACCCTATTTTTCAATTATCTCCTGTTTCCTATTCTTCCATTCCCCTAGCATTCCTTTGTCCCATTTCCCTCTTCTTGTACCCCCTTTTCCCTCTTCTTCCATTCCCCTTCCATTCCATCTGCTTTAATTTCCTCCTTCCTGCATTCCTCCCACAATTCTCTTTTTTTGCATATCCATTTTCCTCTTCTTGTGTTTGTTCCCCATTTTCCTTTTGTATTCTGCCTATTTTCCCTTTTTGTATTCCTTCCCCTACCATTTTCCTCTTTTTACATCTTCTTTTATTTCCCTCTTCTGTCATTCTGTCCCAAATGTTCCTTGTCTTGCATTCCCTCACCTCATTTTCATTTTCTTCAGATTCGTCTCTCAATGTCCCTCTTCTTCCATTTTCCTTCCATTCCATCTTCTTTTATTTCCCTCTTCTGTCATTTCATCCCTACTTTTCCCTCTTTCCACCATTTTCATCTTCCTGCATACCTCCCCCCTTTCCTTTCTTTTGTATTCCCTCCCCCCATTTTCATCTTCTTTAGGTTTTTCTGTCCTTTTCCCTCTTCTACCATTATATCTTCCATTATATCTCCATTTCCCTTCCATTAGATCTTCTTTCATTTCCACCTATTGCATTCCCTCCCCCATTTCCCTCTTCTTCCTTTCTCCATATGTTCCTCTTCTTGCATTCCCTCCCTCCATTTCCCTCTTCTTGCAATCACTCCTCCATTTCCCTCTTCTTGTATCCCCCATTTCCCTCTTCTTGCATTGTCCTGTTTTCATTTTCTTGCATTTGCTCCCCCTCATTTTCATTTTCTTCAGGCCCTTTCCCCGATTTTAATTATTCCTTCATTTCCTTCTTGTACCCCCCATTTCCCTGTTCTTGCAACCCCCTATTTTCATCTTCTTCAGGTTTTTCCCCTTCTTTCCCCTTCCTTTCATTTCCTTTCTATTCCATCTTCTTTAGAGTCTCCTTTTTGCATTCTCTCTCTCCATTTCCCTGTTCTTGCATTCACACCTCCATTTCTCTCCCCTTGTAACCCTCCTCATTTCCATCTTCTTGCACCCCCATTTCACTCTTCTTTGCATCCCCCATTTTATTTAATTAAGGATTTTCCAACCTTTTCCATCTCCTTTCAGTTCCCTTTCCCCATTTTTCCCTTCTTGCGTTCCCGTTCCCATTTACCCCTACTTGCATTCTATACCCTATTTCCCTCTCCTTGTATTCCCCTTCCCATTTCGCCCTTTTCCCATTTGAACCTTCAATGTAATTTTGTCTCCTATTTCTTCTTCTTCCATTCCCGCTCCTATTCCCCCTTTTTCCATTATCCCTCTTTCCATTCCCTTCCCAATACCTCTTCTTGCATCTTCTTGCATCTATTTTCATCTTCTCCTGTCCTTTTCTGCCCTTTGCTTTTCTTTCATTTCCCTTCCATTCCATCTTCTTTCACTTCCCCCTTTTGCATTCTCTCCACAATTTTCCTCATCTTGCATTCTCCCTATTTTCTCTCTTCTTGCACTCCCTCTCCCCATTTTCCTCTTCTTGCATTCCCTCTCCCCATTTCCATCTTATTTAGGTACTTTCATCTTATTTTCCTCTTCCTCCATTTCAATTACAATCAAATTTCTTTTATTTTACTCTTCTGGTATTCCCTTGCCAAATTTTTCCCTTCTGACATTCCTTGCTCCATTTTTCTCTTCTGGCATTCCCTCTCCCCATTTCCGCTTCTTGCATTCCCTCCCCCATTTCCCTCTTCTTCAATTCCCCACCCCATTTACCTCTGCTTCCAATTCCCCACCCCCTTTTCTCCTTTTTTCCATTTCCCTTCCATTTCATTTGTCTCTTATTTCCCCTTCTTCTATTTCATTTTCTTTCCATTCCCTTATTATTTCCCTCTTCTTGCACCCCCATTTCCCTCTTCTTGCATCCCCATTTCACTCTTCTTGCATCTCTCCATTTTCATCTTCTTCAGGCATTTCCACCCTTTTCCCTCTTCTTCCATTTCTCTTCCATTCCATCTTCTTTTACTTTCCCCTTTTGCATTCCCTTCCAATTTCCCTCTTCTTAAATACCGATTTCCCTCTTCTTGCACCCACCATTTCCTTCTTTTTGCATCCCCCATTGTCATTTTCTTAAAGTTGTTCCACCCTTTCCCTATTCTTCCATTTACGTTGCATTCCATCTTCTTTCACTTCCCTCTTCTTGCGTTCCCTACCCCATTTTTCCCTTCTTACATTTTTTCTTCTTCCATTCCCCTCCCCATTATCCTCTTCTTCCAATGTCCAACCCTATTTCCCCTTTATCTATTTCCCTTCCATTACATTTGTCTCCCATTCCCTCATCATCCATTCCCACTCCTATTCCCCTTCTTCCATTTCCCTTTGTTTCCATTCCCGTCCCATTTCCATCTTCTTGCACCCCAAATTTCATCTTCTTCAGTTTGTTCTGCATTTTCCCTCTTCTTCCATTTTCCTTCCATTCTATCTTCTTTCATTCCCCTTTCCTTGCACCCCCTCCCTCCATTTTCCACTTCTTGCATTCCCTCCCCATTTTCCTCTTCTTCCAATCCCCCCGTATTTCCCTATTTTTCAGTTTCATCACTATTTCAGATATCTCCTATTTCCTTTTCTTCCATATCCGCTCCTATTCCCCCTTCTTCCATTTTCCCGCTTTCCATTGCCTTCCCATTTCCCTCTTCTTGCACCCCCATTTCCCTCTACTTTGCATCCCACCATTTTCATTTTCTTAGGGTTTTTCCACCTTTTCCCCTCTTCTTCCATTCTCCCCTTCTTGGATTCCATTCTCCCATTTCCCTCTTCTTCTGTTCCCCTCCCCATTTCCCTCTTTCTCCAATTCTTACCTCTATTTCTCCCTTTTCCATTTCCGTTCCATATCATTTGTCTCCCATTCCTTCTTCTTACATTCTCGCTCCTATCCCCCTTCTTCCATTTTCTCTGTTTCTATTCCCTTCCCATTTCCCTCTTCTAGCACCCCAATTTTCATCTTCTTCAGTGTTTTCTGCATTTCCCCTCTTCTTCATTTTCCTTCCATTCCATCTTCTTTCATTTTCCTATTTTTGCACTCCCTCCCTCCATTTTCCCCTTTTTGCATACCCTCCCCATTTTCTTCTTCTTCCAATTCCCACCCCTATTTCCCTATTTTACAATTTCACCATTTCAGTTATCTCCTATTTCCTTTTCTTCCATTTCTGCTCCTATTCCCCCTTTTTCCATTTTCCCGCTTTGCATTCCCTTCCCATTTCCCTCCTCTTGCACCCCAATTTTCCTCTTCTTTGCGTCCCCCATTTTCATTTTCTTAAGGTTTTTCCACCCTTTTCCCCTCTTCTTCTATCCCCCCCCATTTCCATCTTCTTCCAATTCTTACCCCTATTTTTTCCATTTCCCTTCCATTTCATTTGTCTCCTATTCCTTCTTCTTCCATTCTCGCTCCTATCTCCCTTCTTCCCGTTTCCCTCTTTTTGCATCCACTTTCATCTTCTTCAGGCCTTACCGCCCTTTTCCCTCTTCTTCCATTTCCCTTCCATTCTATCTTCTTTCATTTCCCCCTTTTGCACTTCCTCTCCCCATTTACCCTTCATGGATTCCCTCCCCCATTTCCATATTCTTCCATTTTCCACCCCATTTACCTCTTGTTCCAATTACCACCCCTATTTCTTCCTTTTTCCATTTCCCTTCCATTTCATTTCTCCCTTATTTCCAGTTCTTCAATTTCCTTTCCTTTCCATTCCTTTCTAATTTCCCTCTGCTTGCAGCACCATTTCCCTCTTCTTTGCATCCCCCCATTTTCATTTTTCCACCCTTTTCCATTCCATCCCCCATTTCCCTCTTCCAATTGTCGCCCCTATTTACCACTTTTTCCATTTCCCTTCCATTTCATTTGTCACCTATTCCTTCTTCTTCCATTTCTTCTCCTATCCCTCCTTGTTCGATTTTCCCTCTTTCCATTTCCTTCCCATTTCCCTCTTCTTCCATCTTCTTGCATTCATTTTCATCTTCTTCAGGCCTTTTCTGCCCTTTTCCCTTTTCTTTCATTTCCCTTCCGTTCCATATTCTTCCACTCCCCACTTTTTGCATTTGCTCCCCAATGATCCTATTCTTGCATTCTCTCTATTTTTTCTCTTCTTACATTGTCTCCCTCCATTTTCCTCTACTTTTTTTGCTCTTCCATTCCCTCTTGTTGAATCCCACATCCCCTTCTTCCTGCATTCCCTCCCCCCATTTTCCATCTTCTTAAGGTACTTTCATCTCATTTCTCTCTTCTTCCCTTTCATTTACAATCAAATTTATTCAGGCATTCCTTTGCCCAATTTCCCTTTTCTGGCATCCCTTACTCATGTTTTCTCCTCTTACATTCACTCTCCCCATTTCCCCTTCTTGCATTTCCTCCCCTTTTTCCCTCTTCTTCAATTTCCCTTCCTTTCCATCTTCTTTCTTTTGCATTCCTTTCCAATTCCCCTCTTCTTACATACTGATTTGCCTCTTCTTGCACTCCCCATGTCATTCTTCGTCAATCCCTCTTTGCCATCTTCTTCGGGTTGTTCCACCCTTTTCCCTATTCTTCCATTTCCCTTCCATTCCATCTTCTTTCACTTCCCTCTTCTTGTGTTCCCTACCCCATTTTTCCTTTCTTATAGTTCCTCTTTTTCAATTCCTCTCCCCATTTTACTCTTTCCAATGTCCACCCCTATTTCCCCTTTTTATATTTTCCTTCCATTACAGTTCCCTTCTTTTTGCACCCCCCATTTTCATCTTCTTCAGGTCTTTCAGCCCTTTTCCTTATTCTACTATTTCCCTTGCATTCCATCTTCTTTCAATGTCCCCTTTTTGCATTCCCTCCCGTCATTTCCCTGTTCTTGCATTCACTCCTCCATTTCCCTCCTCTTGTAACCCTCCTTATTTCCCTCTTCTTGCACCCCAATTTCTCTCTTCTTTGCATCCCCCCCATATTGATTTAAAGTTTTTCTGCCCTTTTCCCTCCCCTTCCATTTCCCTCCCCCCATTTTTCCTTTTCTAGCATTCCCGGTCTTGCATCTTCTTGCATCCATTTTCATCTTCTTAAATTCTTTTCCACCCCTTTTCGCCTTTCTTTCGTTTCCCTTCCATTCCATCTTTTTCCACTTCCCCCTCCCCCATTTGCATCTTCTTCAGGTCTTTCTGTCCTTTTCCCTCTTCTTCCATTTCCCTTCCATTCTATCTTCTTCCATTTCCCCCCTACTATTTCCCCCTATTCCCCCTATTTGCATTCCATCACCCATTTCCCTCTTCTACTATTCCCCTCCCCATTTCCCTCCTCTTCCAATTCTTACCCCTATTTCCCTCTTTTTTCATTTCCCTTCCATTTCATTTGCCTCCTATTTTTTCGTCTTCTATTCCATTCCTATTCCTCTTCTTCCATTTCCCCCCTTTCAATTCCCATCCCTTTTCCATGTTCTTGCCAAAGGGATGGGAATTGAAAGGGGGGAAATGGAAGAAGAGGAATAGGAGTGGAATAGAAGACGAAAAAATAGGAGGCAAATGAAATGCATCCCATTTTTCACTTAATTAAGGTTATTCAACCCCTTCCCCTCTTCTTCCATTTCCCTCCCCCATTTTTGCCTCTTGCATACCTGCTCCCATTTTTCCCTACTTGCATTCCATCACCCGTTTCCCTCCTGTTCTATTCCCCTCCCCATTTCCCTCTTCTTCCATTTCCCTCCCCCCATTTTCACTTCTTGCATTCCCGCTTCCATTTCCCCCTACCTGAATTCCATCCCCATTTCCCTCTTCTACTATTCCCCTCACTATTTCCCTCCCCTTGTAACCCTTCTCAATTTCTACTTCTTGTACCCCCATTTCCCTCTTCTTTGCATCTCCCATTTTCATTTAATTAAGGTTTTTCCTCTCCTTCCATTCTCCCCACCCATTTTTCCCTTCCAGCATTCCCATTCCCAGGTCCCCCTACTTACATTCCATCCCCCGTTTCCCTCTTGTTCTAATCCCGTCCCCATTTCCTCTTTTTCTAATTCTCACCCCTATTTCCCCCTTTTTCCATTTCCCTTCCATTTCATTTGCCTTCTATTTTTTCTTCTTCCATTCCACTCCTATTCCTCTTCTTCCATTTTCCCCCTTTCAATTCCCATCCCTTCCCCCTCTTCTTGCATCCCCATTTCCCTCTTCTTCCATTTCCCTGTCCCCATTTTCTCTTCTGGCATTCCTGCTCCCATTTTCCCCTACTTGCATTCCATCCCCGGTTTCCCTCTTGTTCTATTCCCCTCCCCATTTCCCTCTTCTTCCAATTCCTGCCCCTATTTACCATTTTTTCCATTTCCCTTCCATTTCATTTGTCTCCCATTCCTTCTTCTTCCATTTCTGCTCCTATCCCTCCTTGTTCAATTTTCCCTCTTTCCCTTCCATTCCCATTTCCCTCTTCTTGCATCTTCTTGCATTCATTTTCATCTTCTTCAGGCTTTTTCTGCCCTTTTCCCTTTTCCTTCATTTCCCTTCCATTCCATCTTCTTCCACTCCCCCCTTTTTGCATTCTCTCCCCAATGTTCCTATTCTTACATTCGCTTTATTTTCTCTCTTCTTGCATTCTCTCCCTCCATTTTTCTGTACTTGCATTTACTCCTCCATTCCCTCTTGTCGAATCCCCATTCCCTTCTTCTTGCATTCCCTCTCCCCATCTTCCTTCTTCTTAAGGTACTTTCATCTCATTTTCCTCTTCTTCCCTTTCATTTACAATCAAATTTCTTCAGACATTCCTTTGCCCAATTTCCCTTTTCTGGCATCCCTTACTCATGTTTTCTCCTCTTACATTCACTCTCCCCATTTCCCCTTCTTGCATTCCCTCCCCTTTTTCCCTCTTCTTCAATTTCCCTTCCTTTCCAACTTCTTTCTTTTGCATTCCTTTCCAATTCCCCTCTTCTTACATACTGATTTGCCTCTTCTTGCACTCCCCATGTCATTCTTCTTCAATCCCTCATTGCCAACTTCTTCGGGTTGTTCCACCCTTTTCCCTATTCTTCCATTTCCCTTCCATTCCATCTTCTTTCATTTCCCTCTTCTTGTGTTCCCTACCGCATTTTTCCCTTCTTATACTTCCTCTTCTTCCATTCCTCTCCCCATTTTACTCTTTCCAATGTCCACCCTTATTTCCCCTTTTTATATTTTCCTTCCATTGCAGTTCCCTTCTTTTTGCACCCCCCATTTTCATCTTCTTCAGGTCTTTCAGCCCTTTTCCTTATTCTACTATTTCCCTTGCATTCAATCTTCTTTCAATGTGTCCTTTTTGCATTCCCTCCCGTCATTTTTCTGTTCTTGCATTCACTCCTCCATTTCCCTCCTCTTGTAACCCTCCTTATTTCCCTCTTCTTGCACCCCAATTTCTCTCTTCTTTGCATCCCCCCATATTGATTTAAAGTTTTTCTGCCCTTTTCCCTCCCCTTCCATTTCCCTCCCCCCATTTTTCCCTTCTAGCATTCCCGGTCCAATTCCCCCTTACTTGCGTTCCACCCCCATTTCCCTCTTCTACTATTCTCCTCCCCATTTCCCTCCCCTTGTAACCCTCCCCATTTCCCTCTTCTTTGTATCCCCCATTATAATTTCCTTAAAGATTTTCCACCTTCCCATTTCCCTCTTCTTGCATCTTCTTGCATCCATTATCATCTTCTTAAATTCTTTTCCGCCCCTTTTCGCCTTTCTTTCGTTTCCCTTCCATTCCATCATTTTCCACTCCCCCCTCCCCCATTTGCATCTTCTTCAGGTCTTTCTGTCCTTTCCCCTCTTCTTCCACTTCCCTTCCATTTCTTGTCTCTTATTTCCCCTTCTTCCATTTCCATTCCCTTCTCATTTCCCTCTTCTTGCACCCCCATTTCTCTCTTCCTGCATCTCCCAATTTTCATCTTCTTCAGGCCCTTCCACCCTTTTCCCTCTCCTTCCATTTCCCCTCCTTTCCATCTTCTTTCTTTTGCATTCCTTTCCAATTCCCCTCTTCTTACATACTGATTTGCCTCTTCTTGCACTCCCCATGTCATTCTTCTTCAATCCCTCATTGCCAACTTCTTCGGGTTATTCCACCCTTTTCCCTATTCTTCCATTTCCCTTCCATTCCATCTTCTTTCATTTCCCTCTTCTTGTGTTCCCTCCCGCATTTTTCCCTTCTTATACTTCCTCTTCTTCCATTCCTCTCCCCATTTTACTCTGTCCAATGTCCACCCTTATTTCCCCTTTTTATATTTTCCTTCCATTACAGTTCCCTTCTTTTTGCACCCCCCATTTTCATCTTCTTCAGCTCTTTCGGCCCTTTTCCTTATTCTACTATTTCCCTTGCATTCAATCTTCTTTCAATGTGTCCTTTTTGCATTCCCTCCCGTCATTTTCCTGTTCTTGCATTCACTCCTCAATTTCCCTCCTCTTGTAACCCTCCTTATTTCCCTCTTCTTGCACCCCAATTTCTCTCTTCTTTGCATCCCCCCATATTGATTTAAAGTTTTTCTGCCCTTTTCCCTCCCCTTCCATTTCCCTCCCCCCATTTTTCCTTTCTAGCATTCCCGGTCTTGCATCTTCTTGCATCCATTTTCATCTTCTTAAATTCTTTTCCACCCCTTTTCGCCTTTCTTTCGTTTCCCTTCCATTCCATCTTTTTCCACTTCCCCCTCCCCCATTTGCATCTTCTTCAGGTCTTTCTGTCCTTTTCCCTCTTCTTCCATTTCCCTTCCATTCTATCTTCTTCCATTTCCCCTCTACTATTTCCCCCCTATTCCCCCTATTTGCATTCCATCACCCATTTCCCTCTTCTACTATTCCCCTCCCCATTTCCCTCCTCTTCCAATTCTTACCCCTATTTCCCTCTTTTTTCATTTCCCTTCCATTTCATTTGCCTCCTATTTTTTCTTCTTCCATTCCACTCCTATTCCTCTTCTTCCATTTTCCCCCTTTCAATTCCCATCCCTTTTCCCTCTTCTTGCATCCCAATTTCCCTCTTCTCTGCATCCCATTTTTCACTTAATTAAGGTTATTCAACCCCTTCCCCTCTTCTTCCATTTCCCTCCCCCCATTTTTGCCTCTTGCATACCCGCTCCCATTTTTCCCTACTTGCATTCCATCACCCGTTTCCCTCCTGTTCTATTCCCCTCCCCATTTCCCTCTTCTTCCATTTCCCTCCCCCCATTTTCACTTCTTGCATTCCCGCTTCCATTTCCCCCTACCTGAATTCCATCCCCATTTCCCTCTTCTACTATTCCCCTCCCTATTTCCCTCCCCTTGTAACCCTTCTCAATTTCTACTTCTTGTACCCCCATTTCCCTCTTCTTTGCATCTCCCATTTTCATTTAATTAAGGTTTTTCCTCTCCTTCCATTCCCCCCACCCATTTTTCCCTTCCAGCATTCCCATTCCCAGGTCCCCCTACTTACATTCCATCCCCCGTTTCCCTCTTGTTCTAATCCCGTCCCCATTTCCTCTTCTTCTAATTCTCACCCCTATTTCCCCCTTTTTCCATTTCCCTTCCATTTCATTTGCCTTCTATTTTTTCTTCTTCCATTCCACTCCTATTCCTCTTCTTCCATTTTCCCCCTTTCAATTCCCATCCCTTTCCCCTCTTCTTGCATCCCCATTTCCCTCTTCTTCCATTTCCCTGTCCCCATTTTCTCTTCTGGCATTCCTGCTCCCATTTTCCCCTACTTGCATTCCATCCCCGGTTTCCCTCTTGTTCTATTCCCCTCCCCATGTCCCTCTTCTTCCAATTCCTGCCCCTATTTATCATTTTTTCCATTTCCCTTCCATTTCATTTGTCTCCCATTCCTTCTTCTTCCATTTCTGCTCCTATCACTCCTTGATCAATTTTTCCTCTTTCCCTTCCATTCCCATTTCCCTCTTCTTGCATCTTCTTGCATTCATTTTCATCTTCTTCAGGCCTTTTCTGCCCTTTTCCCTTTTCCTTCATTTCCCTTCCATTCCATCTTCTTCCACTCCCCCCTTTTTGCATTCTCTCCCCAATGTTCCTATTCTTACATTCGCTTTATTTTCTCTCGTCTTGCATTCTCTCCCTCCATTTTTCTGTACATTTACTCCTCCATTCCCTCTTGTCGAATCCCCATTCCCTTCTTCTTGCATTCCCTCTCCGCATCTTCCTTCTTCTTAAGGTACTTTCATCTCATTTTCCTCTTCTTCCCTTTCATTTACAATCAAATTTCTTCAGACATTCCTTTGCCCAATTTCCCTTTTCTGGCATCCCTTACTCATGTTTTCTCCTCTTACGTTCACTCTCCCCATTTCCCCTTCTTGCATTCCCTCCCCTTTTTTCCTCTTCTTCAATTTCCCTTCCTTTCCATCTTCTTTCTTTTGCATTCCTTTCCAATTCCCCTATTCTTACATACTGATTTGCCTCTTCTTGCACTCCCCATGTCATTCTTCGTCAATCCCTCATTGCCATCTTCTTCTGGTTGTTCCACCCTTTTCCCTATTCTTCCATTTACCTTCCATTCCATCTTCTTTCATTTCCCTCTTCTTGTGTCCCCTACCCCATTTTTCCGTTCTTATAGTTCCTCTTTTTCAATTCCTCTCCCCATTTTACTCTTTCCAATGTCCACCCCTATTTCCCCTTTTTATATTTTCCTTCCATTACAGTTCCCTTCTTTTTGCACCCCCCATTTTCATCTTCTTCAGGTCTTTCAGCCCTTTTCCTTATTCTACTATTTCCCTTGCATTCCATCTTCTTTCAATGTCCCCTTTTTGCATTCCCTCCCGTCATTTCCCTGTTCTTGCATTCACTCCTCCATTTCCCTCCTCTTGTAACCCTCCTTATTTCCCTCTTCTTGCACCCCAATTTCTCTCTTCTTTGCATCCCCCCATATTGATTTAAAGTTTTTCTGCCCTTTTCCCTCCCCTTTCATTTCCCTCCCCCCATTTTTCCCTTCTAGCATTCCCGGTCCAATTCCCCCCTACTTGCGTTCCATCCCCCATTTCCCTCTTCTTCTATTCCCCTCCCCATTTCCCTCCCCTTGTAACCCTCCCCATTTTCCTCTTCTTTGCATCCCCCATTATAATTTCCTTAAAGATTTTCCACCTTCCCATTTCCCTCTTCTTGCATCTTCTTGCATCCATTTTCATCTTCTTAAATTCTTTTCCGCCCCTTTTCGCCTTTCTTTCGTTTCCCTTCCATTCCATCATTTTCCACTCCCCCCTCCCCCATTTGCATCTTCTTCAGGTCTTTCTGTCCTTTCCCCTCTTCTTCCACTTCCCTTCCATTTCTTGTCTCTTATTTCCCCTTCTTCCATTTCCATTCCCTTCTCATTTCCCTCTTCTTGCACCCCCATTTCTCTCTTCCTGCATCTCCCAATTTTCATCTTCTTCAGGCCCTTCCACCCTTTTCCCTCTCCTTCCATTTCCCCTCCTTTCCATCTTCTTTCTTTTGCATTCCTTTCCAATTCCCCTCTTCTTACATACTGATTTGCCTCTTCTTGCACTCCCCATGTCATTCTTCTTCAATCCCTCATTGCCAACTTCTTCGGGTTGTTCCACCCTTTTCCCTATTCTTCCATTTCCCTTCCATTCCATCTTCTTTCATTTCCCTCTTCTTGTGTTCCCTACCGCATTTTTCCCTTCTTATAATTCCTCTTCTTCCATTCCTCTCCCCATTTTACTCTTTCCAATGTCCACCCCTATTTCCCCTTTTTATATTTTCCTTCCATTACAGTTCCCTTCTTTTTGCACCCCCCATTTTCATCTTCTTCAGGTCTTTCAGCCCTTTTCCTTATTCTACTATTTCCCTTGCATTCCATCTTCTTTCAATGTCCCCTTTTTGCATTCCCTCCCGTCATTTTCCTGTTCTTGCATTCACTCCTCCATTTCCCTCCTCTTGTAACCCTCCTTATTTCCCTCTTTTTGCACCCCAATTTCTCTCTTCTTTGCATCCCCCCATATTGATTTAAAGTTTTTCTGCCCTTTTCCCTCCCCTTCCATTTCCCTCCCCCCATTTTTCCTTTCTAGCATTCCCGGTCTTGCATCTTCTTGCATCCATTTTCATCTTCTTAAATCCTTTCTTTCGTTTCCCTTCCATTCCATCATTTTCCACTTCCCCCTCCCCCATTTGCATCTTCTTCAGGTCTTTCTGTCCTTTTCCCTCTTCTTCCATTTCCCTTCCATTCTATCTTCTTCCATTTCCCCCCTACAATTTCCCCCTATTTCCCCCTACTTCCATTCCATCCCCCATTTCCCTCTTCTACTATTCCCCTCCCCATTTCCCTCCTCTTCCAATTCTTACCCCTATTTCCCTCTTTTTTCATTTCCCTTCCATTTCATTTGCCTCCTATTTTTTCTTCTTCCATTCCACTCCTATTCTTCTTCTTCCATTTTCCCCCTTTCAATTCCCATCCCATTTCCCTTTTCTATGCATTCTATTTTTTCATTTAATTAAGGTTATTCCACCCCTTCCCCTCTTCTTCCATTTCCCTCCCCCCATTTTCGCTTCTTGCATTCCCACTCCCATTTCCCCCTACTTGCATTCCATCCCCCATTTTCCTCTTGTTCTATTCCCCTCCCCATTTTCCTCTTCTTCAATTTCCCTCCCCCCATTTTCGCTTCTTGCATTCCCGCTCCCATTTCCCCCTACTTGCCGTCCATCCCCCGTTTCCCTCTTGTTCTATTCCCCTCTTCATTTCCCTTTTCTTCCATTTCCCTCCCCCCATTTTCGCTTCTTGCATTCCCACTCCCATTTCCCCCTACTTGCATTCCTTCCCTTATTTACCTCTTCTACTATTCCCCCTCCCCATTTCCTTCCCCTTGTAACCCTCCTTATTTCCCTCTTCTTGCACCATTTCCCTCTTCTTTGCATCTCCCATATTCATTTAATTAAGGTTTTCCCCCCCCTTTTCCCTTCTAACATTCCCGGTCCAATCCCCCCCTGCTTGCATTCCATCCCCCATTTCCCTCTACTACTATTCCCCTCCCCATTTCCCTCCTCTTCCAATTCTCACCCCTATTTCCATCTTTTTTCATTTTCCTTCCATTTCACTTGCCTCCTATTTTTTCTTCTTGCATTCCACTCCTATTCCTCTTCTTCCATTTTCCCCTTTCAATTCCCATCCCATTTCCCTTTTCTCTGCATTCTATTTTTTCATTTAATTAAGGTTATTCCACCCCTTTCCCTCTTCTTCCATTTCCCTCCCCCCATTTTCGCTTCTTGCATTCCCGCTCCCATTCCCCCTACTTGCATTCAATACGAGTTAATGTGCCAGAAAAGTCATTAATAATGCTATAAAGGCTACCTCTGGACTCACGAAACCCCTGGGTCCATGCCTTGAAGGATTGTCCTGCCTCTTGGGAGATTGTAGGGCTGGTTCTGTATTCAAACTCCATGTCTGCAGACAAACCCTTCATGCAGGTGAAGCACCGTCACAGCCTCAGATGAGTCTGTAGAGGATTTGAAATGTTGCAGCAGTTATCGGTGCTTGTTATTGTGATGTCACAGTATTTTCTCTTCATGATATCACTACTGATGCTAAGTGTCCCAGATGATTTCTAAAGAGATTGTTCCATATTTTGTGTTATGTCATAAATTGTTTATTTCTGTTTCTTTAAAAGAAACATTTATGATTTATGATCTAAGTTACCCTCATCCTTTGTGTAATCCCTTCCTTGTTCATCATTATGTCAGCAACATGTACATTATTCAGGGCTGAACCGTACTGTGCCCTGCAGTGTAATCTATTTACTAAAATCCTAGACGTGTTAAAGTGCGAGGACCAGAGAGCAGGAGGGGTATAGCAGCTATGGAGATTATTTTGGTGCAGGGTGTGTGGAGATTAGGGATGCCTTTTTATATTGAATTATTGTTCGTTATTATTTGATCTGTACATGCATCTGAACACAACCTTCAATTTTTGTTACAGGATGTTTATGTGACGAGAGTAAGAGAAAGTGGACCTGCAGAGGTTGTCGGACTTCAGACTGGAAACAAAATAAGCTGGTAATAGACTGATGCTCTATTATAAAAATTTCCCTCTTTAAAAACAGTTACAAATAAAAAGCAAATTTGTAATATTTTTGTGTACCAGAGTTGCGTTGATTTTATTGTTATTCTACAGTTAAAGAAAGTTTCCTGTCCCGTGCAGCCAAGTACTTGAAACGTGCTGTTCCGCATAGATGTGAATGTTTGCATATCCCATTTCTACCCCTACTTTCCATTTCCTTTTTCCTTAATCCCTTTATGAGTTACTCTGCCATTAAAATCATTATGTCAATAATGCTATAAATATACCCAAAATAAAGGCTACCTCTGGGCTCACGAAACCTCTGGGTCCATGCCTTGAAGGATTGTCCTGCCTCTTGGGAGATTGTAAGGCTGGATCTGTGTTAAAGCTCCATGTCTGCAGACAAACCCTTCATGCAGGTGAAGCACCGACACAGCCTCAGATGAGTCTGTAGAGGATGAAATGTTGCAGCAGTGATCGGTGCTTGTCATTGTGATGTCACAGTATATTCTCTTCATGATATCACTACTGATGCTAAGTGTCCCAGATGATTTTAAAGGGATAGTCCCATATTTTGTGTTATGTCAAAACTTGTTTATTTCTGTTTCTTTAAAAGAAACATTTATGATTTATGATCTAAATTACCCCCATCCTTTGTGTAATCCCTTCCTTGTTTATCATTATGTCAGCAACATGTACATTATTCAGGGCTGAACCGTACTGTGCCCTGCAGTGTAATCTATTTACTAAAATCCTAGACGTGTTAAAGTACGAGGACCAGAGAGCAGGAGGGGTATAGCAGCTATGGAGATTATTTTTGTGCAGAGTGTGTGGAGATTAGGGATGCCTTTTTATATTGAATTATTGTTCGTTATGATTTGATCTGTACATGCATCTGAACACAACCTTCAATTTTTGTTACAGGATTTTTTTGTCACGAGAGTAAGAGATAGTGGATCTGCAGAGGTTGTCGGACTGCAGACTGGAAACAAAATAAGCTGGTAATAGACTGATGCTCTATTATAAAAATGTCCCTCTTTAAAAAAGTTACAAATAAAAAGCAATTTTGTAATATTTAAAGAACTTTAAAGGTTCTGATCCGCATAGATGTGGATGTTTGCATATCTCATTTCTACCCCTACTTTCCATTTCCTTTTTCCTTAATCCCTTTACAAGTTAATCTGCCATTAAAATCATTATGTTAGTAATGCTATAAATATACCCAAAATAAAGGCTACCTCTGGGCTCACGAAACCTCTGGGTCCATGCCTTGAAGGATTGTCCTGCCTCTTGGGAGATTGTAAGGCTGGATCTGTATTAAAGCTCCATGTCTGCAGACAAACCCTTCATGCAGGTGAAGCACCGTCACAGCCTCAGATGTGTCTGTAGATGATGAAATCTTGCAGCAGTTATCGGTGCTTGTCATTGTGATGTCACAGTATTTTCTCTTCATGATATCTCTACTGATGCTAAGTGTCCCAGATGATTTTAAAGGGATAGTCCCATATTTTGTCCTAAATTGTTTGTATGTTTAAAAGAAACACTTATGAATTATGATATAAGTTACCTTTATATCTATATATATAAACCATTTGTTTTTGTTTCAACCGACTAAAAAACCTTGACTCTTTTTACACTACAGGACAAAAACAATTTTTATGTTTTTAATATGTCTCTGTAAGGTCATTCTTACTCATATGCCTAGATTTTTTAATCTATTTTGTCTGTTATTTGTCCAGTTTGCTTGTTTTATACCTGTTTTATTTGGGTGATATATGTGGACTGCTTAGCTGATACAGCTATACATCAACAATATGCAAAAAGACCACCCCATCTCCCCCCTTATCATTCTGATCCATTAGCTGATCTCTGTGTGCTGGCAGGGATCAGATTTTGTATAATTATACAGGGGTTGTTATCAGTCACTGATTAGCAGCGGTTTCCCTCCATTACCCGAGTCAGTTTCTGTGTGTAACTGAAGTTTCACTCTCACATTCAAACACGGTTAGAACTGTAATGCAGCAGGAGGGATGAGCTGTAACTGACAGGCAGCCCCGGCTTCTCCGAAGGTTAGTACATAACCTTATGTTAGCACCTTATCTGAGTGAGCCTCATTCGATCCTGTGGGGTTTTAAAGTAATAGTCATTGTATTAACGCATAACTGTCATTTTCCCTCCCACACCTGCTGCAAAATATTACCTTCTTCTTCATTTATAGCCTGGTTCAGCAGGCTAGTGTGTAATGGGTTTGGGTTAAACACGTTACATTACTGTTAATATTCACCAAAATGATCTGTTAATTCTTACCTGACACAGACATGTTAGTGATGTGTTCTGGCCTTTCTATTTTTTACTGTTTCATCTTAATTGCTGTCATTATTTTTTGTTGTACCCTTTAAATGTATGTATAAATATCATAACCGTCAATAAATTCTAAATATCTTAAGATCATTGTGACAGTACTGTCTGTAAAATATGCAGTGCAACGGACGCTACAACTAACTTTCTCCCTGTCATGGATGCCAAATGTTTTTAAAACTTTTGTAACCCACGCAAAGTTCTTTGTAATATTGATTTCCACTGTTTAACCCCTTAAGAGCTGTTTTTTCTCTTTGTACCCTCCTGGACCAAGGCAGTTTTAACATTTTTGTGGTCCTTGTTTTTAACTTTAAATTTATTTTCTCTCTTGTTGTTTGTTAATTTTTTTGGGAGGGGGGTTAGGGCTTTCTTTAGATACCATTTTTATCATTTCATCTAACGTCCTATAAAAAATGTACAAAATATGTCTTCTATTTAAATAAAAAAAGCCTGCTAAAAAGATTATATTTGTCCTAAGTTTAGAAATACCCAATATTGTGTTCAGCATCATCTCCTCAGTAGTGATACCACCCATTGCAGAATATGACAGCACTACATAAAACAATACCTAATATACATACAGTTCTGTGTAAAAGTTGTAGATATTTGTGAAAAGTTGTAGATAGGTGTGAAAAGTAAGAAGGCGTTCAAATAAGACATGTTAGTAGTTGGAATTTTGTTAAATGCTAAAAAGTACGCGAACAGAAGAAAAATCTGAATCAAAATTAATAATTTTGCGTGACCACAATCTGAACAAAATCAGGGATTTTGTAGGCATGTAGTTAGGTGTATGATTAAATGAGCAAAAAGACACAAGGAAGTTATACGGAATTCACAAGAACTCTCTGAGCCGACAATTTCAAGGCAGATATGGGTTTCTAGATGTCCCGTCCAAGTTCTTTTGAAGAAACCAAATACAAACGGGCAATGTTGAGGACTGTAGATGCAGTGGTCCGCCAAGGAACCTTAGTGCAGCAGATGAAAGACGCATAATGCTTACTTTCTTTCAGAATCGGGAGATGTCCAGCAGTCTCATCAACTCAGCATTGGCTGAAACCAATGGTACCCAGATACATGCATCTACTGACTATAGAAGTCTGGTCTAAACTGTTCTTCACGGAAGACTTGCAGTCAAAAGCCGTACCTCCAACATGCAAACGTGTGTACAAGTGTGGGGCTGCATTTCTGCAAATAGAGTTGGGGATGTGTTCAGACTCAATGGTTTCTTCAATGTTGAGCAGTACGGGCAGATACTTATTGATCGTACAATACCATCAGAGAGGCACCCGATTGGCCTCAAAGTTATTCTGCAGCATTAGCTTCCATGTTACCTTTATTCTGGTTTTGATCTCTGTCCAACATTACCAAATGTAGCTTGTGTTTACATATATATTTATTCATGTAGATGTATTTACTAGAAGCAATAATACCCCCAACCAAGACCCTGGGTTATCAGTTTTACCTGTTCTTTTGCTATGTAGGCGATTGCTTCAAGTGCCCCATAACCTTTTGTTATTATCAGACATGTTGAACAGATAAGATTGTTTTTGCTTGACCAGGAATGCATTTTTTTTTATTTTTTTTTACACAGTACATTCTGCATTTATTAATCATTCATTGTACATTTTCAACAATCAATCCTATTCTTTCATTTATTTTGAAGATACGTAAAAATCATTTAACTTTCCACTACTGACCAGAGTACACATTGCAGTTTACAAAATCTTAAATGTGTTGTTTTATTCATTTATAAAAGTACTTCAATACAATACAATTCACCAAAAACAAATGGAACAATCAAGTCCCCGTCCTGCTGTAACAGAAATGAACTGCTGCCCATACAATACAGTGATATTTATCAGATAATTATAAATAACAATCCATCTGTGGTTTTGTAGATAAAAGAAAACTTTAAGATAACAGACTCGCGACTTAAACATTTTTTTGGTAATGTGTTTAAAGAACAGTCAAGCAAAATATTATAGATATTATAAAGTATATATTCTAGGAAGCATTATTGTTTTACTCCTAATGCCACCATGCTGTGAAAAATCCCTAAAAGACACAAATCTTAAACCCTTCCCGACTCCAAATATGGCAATCAGAATAAATCCCTGGATCAACGTTCTGTCCCTAATATCCATAACTTGTAATATTATTGCTTTCAAGAAACACGTCCAAGCTCCTTTTGAACTCTTTTATTGAGTTTACCATTACCACTTCCTCTGGCAGAGAGTTCCATAATCTCACCGCTCTTACTGTAAAGAACCCCCGTCTGTGCTGGTGTAGAAACCTTCTTTCCTCTTCCCCAGACTCAACATTCTTACCGTTGTTTAAGATCATACATAATAAAATAAAGTTAGATCAATCATATAGAAATGTATTTTTTTGTTTTTGCTTAAAAGAAAAGCTCACTTAGGTAACCAATATTTCACACAATAATTCAAGAATATAAGTCACTGTCTTTAAGTAATGATACAGCAGATAATGCTGAACATGACTACAAACAAAATGGTTCCTAATGCATATTTCCAAAAAGTGCATTTTTTTTTTGCTACTTTTTTCAGGCCTTTTTCAGTACTCCAACCATTTCTACTCTGTAGGATGTTGCATAGCGATGTTGCATTAATGGTGGGAAAGAATTCAAGTTTTCATTAAAGGCACAATAATGGAGTCCGCAGATTCTTATTTTTCCATACTTGTATTCTTATTTTTTCCACTTGATCGTTAGTACTGGAAACTGGTTTGCTGTATCTACATCTTCATGTCCAGTTAAACGTTTTCATACCCTTGTCTCTTTTTGTACAAGCAGTAATGTTGGGTGATGAAGACAATGTCGAAGAAAATCGAGAATATTTCCAAACCAAACATAGTTGGGTCTCCGAATATTAACTTCCATTCACCTGTTTAAAGGAAAAACAGCACTATAATTTAGTGTCATGAATGGTACAGCTTCATAATCTCAGCTACCTTATTACTTTTTTACTCTGACCATAATGTGCAAACCACTACATTCCCATTCCAACAAATCAATCAGCAGTGTATTAGAAAGATGCCCATTAAATATAAAACAAACAGATCATGACACTTGTTAAGCATTTTTTTACATGGTTTAGCTGTTGTAAGCGCCTGCACTGAGGTTACCTATCCTGAGAACAATTTGATGCACAAACTTTGAAGGCTGCTTCGACATTTGTGCAGCTTTCAATGGCAAATAATAATAATAATATTTATTGACCTATATAGAATCGTCGTACTCCACAGTACCGTACAATGGGCTAAAATGTGTTTAAGAATTTGTGAGCTGTTTACGTAGATCATATTATGTTCCGTATGCACGCCCATTGTACACTAAACTCGTCAATGGACAAGATGCAAGCATTGGCTTAAGGTTAGAGTCCTTTTCACTGAAGATAAAAAATTGCACGGTTTTAATATCATCGTTTTTATACTTACCATTGTTATAAGACTGTAAAAACATTTGGATTATACTGAAACTTCATCCTATAAAATCTAGCAGAACATTTCCGATACTCCATCCTTCAGTGCTTTTCCGACGGAAGTTCATGTAAGCCTGGGAAATGCAAATTGTGTTCCATATAACATAATAAAAACAAAGTTTTTGGCGAGTAATGAATCAAACAATGTCGAGGTCTCTACACATCTTAAAAGACCTGTTCCACCTAGGGTGCCTCATAAAATATTACCAGATACAAGTTGCATCATGTAAAGGGAGGAAAGAGGAGCCTGCCATTTTATTTTCTGCCAGACGTGAAAACAGCTTTAATTTTTTTATTGCTGTACTACTGTTAAGTCGCTGAAAGGTTTTGAAAAAGAATCTACAGAAAAAGAGTATAATATTTAAAAACAGGAACACGTTTATTCAACGTATATACAAAAGTAGTGCATAAAAATGTAAGTATTTAGGGAAAAGAATTGCTAGATGGAACAGCACCTTTAGGCAGATTCATGGTGACACTCCTTTCTACAGATCAACATTACATGCTGGTGTGTAAATGACGATTACAACTTTCAGCAGCAGAACTTCTCTAGTTTTACATTACAAGACGCTGTATCAGGTGTTATTTACAGACCCTCGTACATTATTTGAAAAGATCTGTAGATCTTCCAGATAAGCTTGAGTGCAAGTGAAAATAGTTAATAATCAATGTATTGCTGATTGAAGATCCATGGTAATGTCAACACTTTACCTGAGGGAAGTACTTCATGAGCGTAATGGCCAACTTAATGTGCGAGAAGCAGAATAAGAACTGCAGCCACGTGACCTCCCCAACCTCGGCCACAATAAGCATGCTGAAAGCAAATAACCAGGCAATGACAAGGAGGCCGGTGGCTACTTTGGAAACTTTCTGGATGCCCCGCTGCGAAAACAAAATACAAGTCTTTAAAATGTATATGTACTGGCAACATTAGAGCTGATGCACAAAGTATACAGAAACAGTAAAAAACAAATAACGCTGGGTATAAATGTCTAGCATGTATAATGTTCTGTTTTTTTACGCAATGCATTCCACGATGGTGAAAGTAATCATTTTTGTAAATAATAAAGTCCTCCTGTACCCCCTGTGTAAAACAGAAGGTCTGGCAAGATGCCCGACAATCAATGGTGTTTTTCTGTCTAGACCTGTTCCAGACCAGTGCTCCTTGCCCCTTTAAGTATTTACAAAGCTCAAGCATAAAGTGGATTGTGACCGATATTCAGCAAAATTCAATTTACAAGAAATGTTTAGTTCTGTTGATGTCACTCACGCACCGCATGGAGGCTGAAAAAAACTTCATTTGAATCCACTGGGATGACTCCGTTGGGATACATCTGAAGAAATTCTTCCTATAAGGCTAGGTTTCCACTTGTTTTTTTTGCTAAAAACGCCCATAAAAACGCCAATAGCGCCACCTGGCGTTTTTTTAGTGAAAAACCGCTGCAGCCAGATGTTAGCTGTTCTTCAATAGGAAATCGCAAAATGCCATTTCCACTTGGCGTTTTTTTGTTTGGCGTTTTTTCAGTCCTCTTTGGCGTTTTTCTACTTTTTTGGGCTCTGTGGCAGTTTTTCAAACAGCAGCATGTTGACACTCTGGCGTTTTTTGCAAGGAAATCTTGGCGTTTTTCTCCAATAGAAGTCTATGGGAGAGAAAAAACGCAATGAAAAAGCCATGTGGGTTTATTGCATTGGCGTTTTTTATGGCGTTTTTTCCACAGTTACAATGCAGAGGATGGACCCAGTATCTGTGTGTCCTACGAGAAATAGGCTGGAAACAAACAGTTTCACACAAAACAAAGTCCTGGACTGGTTCATATTGAATTTTACACCATTTGGAACAAACATGCCATTACAAACAAACATACCCGACGCATCAACTGGATCCTGCGTGCCAAAAGCAACAGCAAACAATTTGCACCATCATTTGGGGCCAATCTTCCCAGAGGAGCAGACATTCGAAATAAAGCATGCCTTACAAACCACAGAAAAGAGACAAAAGGGTCTACCAAGTAAATGACATCAGGAGAGGGCAGATACTTGCCATTTATCCTAATCCCTTTTAGCTGGGTGAAACTTCTAACTTGTAAAGGCTGGAAAAACTGCCTTAGGTCAAAAAAAGCAATTTCCACAGAAAGGCTAAAACGCCAGAAAAAACTCCAGAAAAAACGCCAAAACGCAGGTAAATGCAGTGGCAGTTTTCTTGGCATTTTTCCTGGCATTTTTCATCAAGAAAAAAACGCAGGACAAAAACCCAAGTGGAAACCTAGCCTAATAATAGTTCCAGACATAGTTTAATGAACTGCCTGACAGATTAGCAGAGGAAATTAAAAACCTACCCTAATGCAGTGGTTCTCAACCCGTGTATCCTCAGGACCCACATTTGTCTTTGGTCATTAAGTCGCGACCCAAAAATAACCTCAGACAAGATGAGGGAGTGGAAAGGCTGCCCGCGGGCTGCAGCAGGAAGAGGGGAGGAGCAATCAGAGAAAAACTTTATTCAGCTCCCACTAGGAACAGACAGCGACTGCAAACCAATCAAGCAACTTGCTTTGCTTGCTTTATAGATAGATAGATTTGCCCTTTCTGGCCACAAATTGAATTTCATATAGAAGGTTTCCCCCCCCCCATACAAAAAGGTTTTTTTATATTATGTATTGTAAATGTTAAGCATTCCAGATTTATTTTAATTCCTTTCATTGCTGTATTGTATAGCTATGCACATGTTTTCAGGTTTGCATTGTAACGAAGTAGCATAGAACCCTAGGTCGCTTAAATAGGGGATCAATTTCTGCTATTCACGGAACGCAGAATTAGATGTCACATAAGAGCCATTCAGCCCATCTAGTCTGCCCTCTCACATCTTAATCAGTCCTCAGTCTCATCTAAGATTCAGGATAGCTTTATACCTATCCAATTCCCTTACTGTATTAGCCTCTACCACTTCTGATGGGAGGCTGTGCCATTTATCTACCACCCTCCCTTTTTTCCGCATACATTTCCTACCAACAAATTCAGCAAGATATATGCCTATAACTAGTTTTCTGCATACATGCTAGGTCATCAGTAACTTCAATTTATGTAAATAGTTGGTACCTTTTCCTTCGCCAGTTCTCAAACACTTGTAGATAAAAGGACACAGACCAGGCCAAGAAATAGATCCAGCCTATGATCTGCTCCAAGACCTCCACAGTGAAGCTATGAATCACCAGAAAACAGACACGTTGCCTAAACAAAAAGATAATATTAATATTATGCTGAGAGTTTATCATCATCAAGAATTTAAATGACAAACCTTTGTTACTGAAAGGCAATATGAGCTACAAGCACATTTAAAATCATGTTGCAGGCATTCCACACCTGCTACTTAAATGTAACAGCTCTACCAAACAAGAAACTGTACTTAGTGTGAAAACAAAAAGTACACTCTCTTTGTTATTATGTCCTGATATGTAAAACCAAAGAATTCAATCATCCGTTCCTTAGCAGGTCTAAAAATTGGGTAAACACAACCTCAGATGAACAACACATGACATATTACAGGTGTCATGATTTAACAAAAATAAAGCCAAAATGGAAAACCAGTGTGTGTGAAAAACTAAGTATTAGCAGTTTGCTGGTTTGGAGGAAAGACATCAGCAATGATCTTAGAGAATCAATTGTTGCTGCCCATCAATCTGCAAAGGGTTATAAGGCCATTTCCAAACAATTTAAAAGTCCATCATTCTACAGCGAGAAAAATGATTCAAAACTAGAAAACATTCAACAGCATCCACTGTAAAGAAGGAATGGTCTGATTTTGCTGGAAGAACAATCTATGAAAAGAAAAAAAAATTTTGTTATATGAATTCAGATTCCAGCTGCTACGAACTTTTTAGGAGCTTACCCCTCAGTAGACTGTTTTCTTGCCACTTTAGTGACAGGAAAGCATTCGATAGGAGTGCTTTTGACCCTTGTGTGTGGGGAGTCTTGTTAGAATCCGTGGAACTTTTGTGGGAGCCAGTGCTGGCTAGTGGCGAGTATACCGCACATACATGATTATCACACGGCATGAAAAAAAGGACCAAAAGAGTAGAAAGGAAAAGATTTTTCCCCCCTCCCATTATTTCCTTGTATATGCTGGCACTTATTATGGAGTTTGTATTTGTTTTTTGTTAATATGTAATTTAGGGAGATGCTGCCAGTTGCTCCCTGACTGATCAGCAAGTCTCTTCTCCTCTGTTGAATGGTGAAAACACTATGGTTTGAGATCAACAATCAAAACCAAAACAATTTGTATGCGTTTTCTTAAATGCAGACGGAGAATACACCACTTACTTGGTCCGGAAAATGTACAACGGTGACGTTCTTCGAGGAATAGGTAATGTTAAGAGCAAACACAATTGTTTCATTCACAGGAACAGTGAAAAGAAAAATAATTAAAATCAACCATGCTAATCATATACTGTTCTATACACGATACGACTGTTTCCCCATACAGTTTACAAAGAAAATATTATTATTGATAATAATAAATAATACCGTGATGCTTGGAATTAATCATGTTCCTGGTTCCAAAGGAGTCTTTCAAAACATAGAACCAATACTGAAATCTGACAAGCTGATGATAAAAGATCAGGCTTTTGTAGAATAGACCAACCATTCAGGCTAAATATATTCTCCTACCATGGCCACATTTTAGAGAAGGTGCACAGAGTTTGGTTAGGGTTCCCGTGTTCCAGTTTCAAGTAAGAAAAAGGGAGACTGCAGCCACCATATGCACTTTAATGCACATGATAGCCGAGATGTCCTTTCTTTCTTTATTTTATGTCGTTTTTGCAAATGCCTGGGGGATTCTGCAGCATCCCCATTTGCAAGAAAAATGTGTGATATGTGATAATTATATGTGGTGTAATAATTATAATGAACAATGTCACACAGTGACAGTCAGTAAGGCTTAAAAAAAAAAAAACACCATAAACCTATCAAGCTTCCAAACCTAGAAGATCCATAATTGGACTGGACCAGATATATACTTGTAACCATGGTAACCCATGATTTTGCTTTCCCATCATATGATTTCTTTTAACTATTTAAAGACTTGGCCAGTTGTGGCTTATGCTTTACTGAGGTATAATATTAGAGGAAGAGTCACTATTTACACATAGCTAGAAACAGCAAAATGTTTTTCCTTTATTTAGAAACACAGAATTCGACTGCAGAGAAGAACCATTCGGTCCATCAAGTCTTCCAAATTGTTCCTGATGCAAAAACTCAGACTTTAATCAGTCCTCGGTCTTGTCTTAGATTCAGGACAGTTTTACCTCATCCATGCTTCAATTTCCTGAATGTTTTTGGCTCTACCACTCCTGCTGGGAGACCTTTCCACTTATTTACCACCATTTCAGTAAAGTAAACACTTTTTTTGCATTAGATATTAAAAGCTACATGCCAACTGCTGTTATATAGTTGGATAGGGATTATTTTGATAACTGTATGTGGCACTGATGGAGTTTGCATTGAGTGCCAGCTTTTACACATATCTAAAACATGAAAAGCAATAAACTATTTGTGCCATTTGAAAATAGCAATAAATAAATAAATAATGACCTGGACTTCAGAAGGGACAACCAAAAACGACTTTTTAACACTCAAAGGCAGTTATGGTTGAGATGGACGAAAATGGAACTTACTTTGCATTTATACTTATGTTTTTGGAGCTTCCTTTTTCTAATGTAACTACATCCGGTAGAGAAATCCTAGTAGCAGCATCATCCCATGGAACGGCGGATGAAGAGTCGGCATCTAAAACATAAACGAGTCTGCTAAAGTGACACGACCTTCGTATAATTAGCTAAAGCATGCTTAGAGTCCACTTACCACAGAACTTTGGTATCTTCAGCAGGCAGCAGAAAATAAACACCAGACCATGTATTGTTAGTGACCGGTCCATGGTTCTATCTTCAGAAGCAGAGGGGGGAAAAATAATCAATATTGAATTATAGCTTATTTAGACCAGAATATTTGTAGACTACACATTAGTAATATAACCATAGTATACATATTCATTTTAGCCTATGATAGCAATAGCCTCCAATTACAGCCTTCATGAGCCATAGTTATCCATCAACAACCAACACTGGTCTAGAGGAGTCCACCAGCAGCTTTACACAGCTTTTGTAGAAGGTGACAGGCAGAGCATTATTGGGGCTGGAGAAACATATGAATCTATCTAAATTCACATATAATAACACGTACATTTATGCCCTACTTCCCCCACGAGCCAGAATCACAGCTGATCCCAAAGTGTTCAATCTGCCCCTCTTCTGGAAGTTGAATTTGGTGGTTTGGTTACTCTTCACTTAAATCCTCACCAAACTTCTGGTGCTCTGCTTCCTTATCCATCATCCCTTATTAGTTTACTGTTGCACCAATGCGTCTCATCAACCCGAAATCAGCCTAGGACTGCAGATCCATGTGATAGAGCCATTACCTTTTCAGTATCATCCTAGACCTTAATTTGGAACCAAGTAACAACCACACAACCATAGGGTTCTTCACCATCACCGACACATCACTGCGGTCCTCCAATTGGAGTGTCTGTGTTTACATCCTATGTCCCAATAACCATAATTCAATAACGAGGAACCCAAGTCTACCCAATAATGCTATGTCTAGACATCGCAGTGGGTGTCCCATAATAATAAACTCCTTCTGGCTGTGGGTTAATCTGACTGCCCTATAGCCAGAGTCTTACATGTTACTATGGATCCATATGCCTGTGTCAATTTACCATACTACCCTATAGCACCACAGGTCATTATTATTATGAGTGACTGATTTATCACCATACTCTGTCATCTGATTGGGGTCTATAGGATTCTTTCCCATCAGCCCCACACTGCCATACACCCTGATCTATTAAGTAATATGACCCTGTCCCATAGCCATAGGGCTCCGTCTTACCGTACATCCTCGCTCCTCTATCCGCATATTATATATCAGATCTTATACCATCCCTACTACTCGGGTACTATAAACTTCCATTTCCAACCTCCATTCACGTGACTAAACACCCTCACTCGTCACATGACTCCGCCTGGTATCGCCTAACGCCCCCGATAAGATGGTGCACCCTCAATAAATCAACCCTTACCAGGCTCACCTACTCCCTGCTCCCATATCACCGTCCAGGACGCTTTATTCACTCGCTAGTCGCTACTCTGCGAGCTGTCAATCTCCATTCCTGGCCCCGCCTATCGGATAACTTTACTTCACGAGGCGGAAGTTGACTAAAACTTCGGCTTTTGCGGTGGCTGTCATAAACGATGGACGGGCAATCTCTGGTGTTGGGTATTGACGTTGGGGCATGTGGTGTGCAGTAGGGCTGCAACTAACGATTTTTGGATTAATCGGATAAAAAAAATGAATGTACATTTTTCATTTATTTAAAATAATTTAATAAGCAAATGATGTTAAATACAAACAGCAGAATAAAAAAAACTTTGATAAAATGCATTTCTTGTCTTTATTTCCCAACCAGCCCCCCCAATTTATGCACATTTGAGCCTAGGCTTGCCACGCTGCCTCCCAGACATGCCACGCTGCCTCCCAGACATGCCACTCCACGCTGCCTCCCACATATACCACTCCTCGCTGCCTCCCACATATACCACTCCACTCTACCCCCACATATGCCACTATGCCTGATACGCCTTATACCCCCTGATACACCACTCCATCCTCCCCAGACATGCCACGCTGCCCTCCCCACATATGCCTTATATACCGTATATGCCTTATACCCCCAGATATGTCACTTCATCCTCCCCAGATATGCCTTATACCCCCCCAGATATCTCATAGTCCCCTCATAGAGTCACAGACCTGTTCACAGCACACTGACACCATACTTTTATAAATAAGTACTGGGTTAATCTTCACTGCCCCCAGGATTTAGATTCCCTTTAGTCGGTCCCCCTTTAACTCTAACTGCGCCTTAAGTTAACTTTATTAAATTAATTAAATTAACCCTCAGTCCTCATCATTAAATTAACCCTAAACACCCCATTAACCACAGCATCCCCTAAATGAACCCTAAAGACCCCCATCAACCACAACAGCCCCTAAATTAACCCTAAACACCCCATTAACCACAACAGCCCCTAAATTAACCCTAAACACCCCATTAACCACAACTGCCTCAAATTAACCCCAAACACCCCATTAACCACAGCTGCTCCTACATTAACCCTAAACACCCCATTAACCATAGCTGCCCCTAAATTTACCCTAAACACCCCATTAACCATAGCTGCCCCTAAATTAACCCTAAACACCCCATTAACCATAAATGCCCCTAAATTAACCCCCACCTCCCCTAACTTTCAGCAGCCCAAATATTAATTTTATACTTACAGTTAGATGAGTGTCACAGCCATGTGGTTCTGGCCTTCTGGGAGAAGGAAGGGGCGGGGCCAGTTGTCACAGTGATTACAGGGAGGGACTGGTAAGTAGGAGCTGCTGCTGTGAGTCAGACTAAACGGATTATATAATGAGGGGTATTTTCAGAGCATTTGCTCTGAAAAAACCCTAGTTTTATAATCGATAAAAATCGATTCAACTAATCGATAATGAAATTCGTTGGCAACGATTTTCATTATCGATTATTATCGATTTTATCGATTAGTTGTTGCAGCCCTAGTGTGCAGCCAGAGCCAAGATACTCATGCCGGGGTGCAGTGTGATTGGGGGTTACAGGTGAGGGGTGCCGGCTCAGTTTGACGTGCCTTAGGGTAAACGTGTTTTATTTTCTTACCACAATCAACTGGGTTATCGGGTGTAAACGTACTCTAGGTATAGCTGTGACCAAATGTTGGTAAAAAGGACTTTATTCACTAAATGGAGAGTTGGCAATTGTGGTTTCAACTCCTCCACTTCAGGGTTAACACTGACAGTCCTCCACAGAAAGAATGGGTGACCTGGCCCTGCATAATGCATAATTCAATGGGTGAGGATGCTGTAAAGAAACTTCACTGACTTAGCTATATATTATACCAGGCTTTGACAAACCCTGGGTGTCATACACATTCATTCTAACTCTATACATATACGCACACATGCACCCTTGCCTTGTGGAGAGCTGCCTGCTCCTGCCTGTCTATCACTGCACGGTCACATAATGCGAGCTCCTGGATGCCATGCACCCGCCTCAGCATCCCCTTGTAGCCCAGTTTGTGTGTGGGAGGGCACCTTCCTTGCTTCCTGGGGGTGCTGGATATCCAGCTGCCCATGTTATGTGACTCTGTGCCAATAGGGAGAAAGCAGCCCGCACACAGGTATATACCGTATTTGCTTGATTATAAGACGACCCTGATTATAAGACGACCCCCCAAAATCTGAATATTAATTTATGAAAAAAAGAAAAAGCCTGAATATAAGACGACCCTATAAGAAAAAAGTTTCACCAGTAAATGTTAATTCATATAAACTATGTGAACAATTGTCTGTTAATAAAAGCTATGATTGAGAAAAATATTTTGTTTTTATTTCCTTTTTTTCAACCTGCCCCCCCAGTTATGCACATCTGCCCCCAGGCTTACCACTCTGCCCCAGAAATGCCTTATACCCTCTAAATGCCACTGTGCCCCATGATACGCCTTTTAACCCTATATATGCCACTGTGCCCCATGATATGCCTTTTGACCCCCCCCCTCTATGTGCCACTCTGCCTCCAGAATTGCCTTATACCCCTATATGCCACTCTGGCATTTAGCGGGTTAAAAGGCATATTATGGGGCAGAGTGGCATATAGGGAGGTATAAGGCATTTCAGGAGGCAGAGTGGCGCATAGAGGGTTAAAAGGCATTTCTGGAGGCAGAGTGGCATTAAGGGGGTTAAAAGGCATTTCACAGAGCACTCTGCCTCCAGAAATGCCTTATGCCCCCCCCATTTAACACTCCCTCCCCCTCCCTCCTCCAAACGTACCAGTGCTTCTGAGTCCCCGGTGCTTAGTCCGGGCAGCGTGTAGAGCTCTACGCGCTTGAGCGGAACTTGTCTACGTGAATCGTGTAGAGCTCTACATGCTGCCCGGACTAAGCACCGGGGACTCAGAAGCACCGGTAAGGTGGGGGAGGTAATAACACAGGAGGATCCAGGTCCCCTGCATCACTGCGGGGGATCTGGATCATAGTCTCATAGTCAGACCTATTTGAGGTCTGATTATAAGACGACCCCGATTATAAGACGAGGGGTATTTTTCAGAGCATTTGCTCTGGAAAAAACCTTGTCTTATAATCGGGCAAATACGGTATATATATATATATATATATACCGTATTGGCTCGGATATAGGCCGCCCCCGTATATAGGCTGCACCCTAAAAGTTTGGTGCTTTTTAAAAGAAAAAGTTTTTCTTGCTGCCACTCTGTCCTCCCCCTCCAAGATACGCTGCCGCTCTGTCCTCTCCCCCTCCCCGAGATACGCTGCCACTCTGTCCCCCCCCCCCCTCAAGATACGCTGCCACTCTGTCCTCCCCCCCTCGAGATACGCTGCCACTCTGTCACCCCCCCACCCCGAGATACGCTGCCACTCTGTCCTCCCCCCCTCGAGATATGCTGCCACTCTGTCCTCCCTGCGATATGCTGCCACTCTGTCCTCCCCCCCCGACTTACCAGAGCAGACTCCCGGGTGTCTTACAGGGCCGGAGGGGGACATCTATGCACAGCGTGTATACAACTCCCGGTGCCGGCACTCAGCGGAAGTGCCGGTACCGGAAGTTGTATACGCGTTTTGCGTAGATGTCTTCCGCCGGCCCTGCAAGACACCCGGGAGTCTGCCCTGGTAAGTCGGGGGGGTTAGAATGCATCGTGTGCACGTTCACCGGCAACGGCGCATCGCCGCTGCCGGTGAACGTCCGTGCGATGCGCTTAGACAACCTCCCGTGCCGGTACTACCCCGTGGGAAGTGCTGGCAGGGGAGGCTGTCTGAGCGTATCAGACAGTAGGATGCAGGTCCCCTGCACCGCTGCGGGGGATCTGTATCCTAACCCCGCTGCCTGCCCGGCGCCCGGGACTGCATGTCCCGGGCGTCGGGCGCTAGACCCCGAATATAGGCTGCACCCCCACTTTAAAGACTTAAAGTGGGGGAAAAAAGTGCGGGCTATATTCGGGCCAATACGGTATATATATATATATATATATATATATATTAATATTGTTATTTAATTTTATTTGTCCTATTTTGGTATGTTACTTACTTTAAATAAAAGCGTGAGATTTTTTTTTATGGTGGGGGGTCATATTCGGTTTTGACCAGGAAAATGCTGCATTTTCAGTTTCAGTCCAGAATTTTTGTTTCGGTGCATCCCTACTACTAAGCCACACAAAGAAGTGGTAGGCCTACACCACATCAATGTTTGACTTAGTATATAGCGATAGGAGTTATGCTGGACTATTGTCAATGTCTGGCTCAATGTATAGTGATAAGGATTATGCTGTACCACCGTCAATGTCTGCCTCAGTATATAGTGATAGGTGTTATGCTGTACCACCGTCATTGTCTGCCTCATTATATAGTGATAGGTGTTATGCTGTACCACTGTCAATGTCTGCCTCAGTATATAATGATAACAGTAATGTTGTACCACCTTCAGTGTCTGTGCCAGTATATAACAATAGAAGCTATGCAGCTTTAAAATGTGTGTGTGTGGGGGGGTGCCACATACAGGATCCGCCCCAGGTGCCAAATATGCTAAGTACGCCCCTTTGCCAGATCTTGTCCTAACGATACGGAAAACTACTGCACTTAGGCCAAGTAAGAGATTTCCTCCTGGGGAAATTTGTGTAACATATAAAACTGGGCATCATTTACACCTGTTTTTGGTCATTATTTTACATCTAAAATTATCCATGCAGATAACTACAACTTAGTTAATTATTTGTTCCATTGTATTTTTATTTGTACATTTGTATGAATAACTGGTATTAAAAATCTATATTATTTAATTTTCATAGGAAAAACTAACGTGACCTATTTACTTTGGGTGCTGACACAGTGTAGGGTCCCTAGCTATGGCCCCTTTGGTCATTGTAGAGTGCTGTGATATGACATATCCTAGTGTTACTTAAGTCACCTTTAAAGCAGTCTGTGGAGGCTGTACCCGTAAATACAATTTTTGTCTTTTCAATTTGAACAATGAAGGTACTTTCATGTGCATTATTTTAGGAGCCCCCCTGGGACAACGAAAAGGTGAAGGGTATATTAGTGTATGTCTGGTTGTGTTAGTTTGAGTATCTGGGTATGTTTGTGTGCAGGTGGGTTAGTGTGAGTACCTGGTTTTGTGTGTTAGTGCTAAGTGGTGTGTGTGTCTTGCAGTGTGTGTTAGTGCAAGTGTCCCTCCAGAGGTCAGGCACTGGCTCCACCCTTGCCTCTAATAGCCGATCACATCTACAAAGCACATAGAGTAGCAGCGTTATCATCTTTGCCTGCATGATTATTAGGGAACTGGGTGTCAGCACAGAGTAGCCAGCAAATGATTCTCAGACCTTGTATAATTTTCATCAATAATATCAGCAGCATCCATGAATTGGGAGTGCAAAGAGAAGGTTGGACAGGAAAAGAGTGCAACAGACAGAGTGAATATCCTCCATGACATTCTCTCATATAGCCTTCAGTGCGCATCATCCCATGTCTACTCACATGTGAGGTCATGCGTGCAAGGGTTAGAGGGAGGGAAGAAGAATGTGAACTTCACTTGGATGAGAAGGCCACAACTCTATCTGTAGCCTACACCCCCTGTATAACAAAAACAGGGCATTTGGGCAGGTTTACAGCCCACCCAACCTCAGTGTGCTCCAAGTGTGCTGTAGCCTGTCTGAATTCAGTCCATTACCATGAGTTTTATTACCATGCAGCTCTGTGATACAAACACACAGTGAACATTACTGTGAATTTTATGGGGCTCTGTGATATACTCATACTGCATTTAATTGTGAATTTTACCACTGTGGGTCTGTTTGTCTACTGCTTTTGTATTATTGTCAAATTAAGCCTGTATTAAGATGCATTACACAGCTTAAAAAACAAGGATGCCAGCCTTTCTGCAGGGAGTGCAAGCCCTCTACTCCCACCCTTCTGCGGTAGTTGACATCGGTACTTTTAGGTCAAGGCCCTTTCAGATCCTTGGAGGCACCCGTCAAGGTTGCCCTTTATCGCCCCTTTTATTTGCTTTGGCCATCGAACCCCTGGCCCAAGCTATTCGTCTGCATCCTGACATTAGGGGGATCCCGGTAGGGGGTAAGGTTTATAAACTTAGCTTATTTGCTGATGATGTCCTTTTGTCCCTGACGTCCCCTCTTACTTCTCTGCCCAATCTGTACCAGCTCCTGACGAGATTTGGGGACCTGTCCGGTTACAAAATTAATTCTGATAAGTGTGAGGCTTTGAATGTTACCCTGGCTGCTCCTGTGGTGAAGCTTTTATCTCTTAATTTTGATTTTAAGTGGCAACCGATTTCTCTCCGTTCCCTTGGCATATATATAACACCCTCGCTTTCACAAATGTATGCTGCTAACTACCCCCCTCTCCTCTTGCGCCTGAAGCGTGATCTGGTGACATGGTCGTCCTATGCCCTGTCCTTTATGGGACGTATTTACGCTGTTAAGATGACGCTTTTGCCCAGACTTCTCTATTTATTCCGTTCCATTTCACTACCTATCCGGAGAGCTGACGTCAATAGCCTTCAAAGGGCGATCGATTTATTTATCTGGCAGGGCCGTAGGAGTCGCCTCGCTAAGGCCACTGTTTACAAATCAAAATCTACGGGTGGGCTCTCGGCTCCTCTGATCCATGAGTACTATATTGCTGCACAGCTGGCGATGCTCCTCTCCCTCTCCGTGGTCCACTCTCCTCCCCGTTGGGTCCAACTGGAATCGGACCTCTGCTCTGGGATTAACCTGGGATGGCTTATGTGGCACTCATCTCTCGACACGGCATTGATTTCCGCCAGCCCCACTCTACTGCATTCTCTTCGCCTATGGTACCGTGTGCGGTATAGACTGCGCCTTACGAGCCCGAGCTCTCGATTGACGCCGCTTTTTCAGAACTCGGACTTTCCCGCTGGGTGTCGCCTTCACCCCTTCCGATGGTGGGTCACTAAGGGAGTCGTCACGGTGGGGGATCTGCTTATGCACAATGTACCATGCTCCTATCAACACCTCCTTACTCGCCATGGACTCCCAGCTACAGAACTTTTTCGATTCCATCAACTCTCCCATTTTGTCCGTGCCTTCCTCAGACGCCATCCAAATTGTGACCCGACGTTTTACGAACAGCTCGTCCGCCTCCCGCACAAACCTAGAGGAGTGATTTCTAGTTTGTATCGCCATATGCTGGACGTTAAATTCCCGTTACCTCCCCTGTTTACGCAGCGCTGGGAGCTGGATTTGGGGCACTCCCTTGATCCTACAGAGTGGGGCGAGATCTATGTTAATGTTTGGAAGGTGACGGCGTGTACTCTGGTTCAGGAGAACTGTTATAAAGTCCTCTCACGTTGGCACCTTACCCCATCTAGACTTCATCGCATGTTCCCGGCACACTCATCTCTCTGTTTTCGCGGTTGTGACGAGGAGGGGTCCTTTATGCACACCTGGTGGACCTGCCCTCTGGTCCTGTCTCTCTGGTCCCATTTCTTTGATTGCTTGAGTGCAGCCCTTGGAGTTTGCTTGGTCCCGGATCCCTGGACGGCCCTTCTCTGCAGAAATTATCAGCTGGACACTCTCTCCTCATCGGCCCAACGTTTGATTTTTCGTGTCTGTACGGCGGTTCGCTTGTCCATCGCTAAGGTTTGGAAGTCAGGTGCCCCTACTATCCCGGCTGTTGACGCTAAAATCTGGGACATTATTAAGTTGGAAAAGATTACCGCATATCTGCATGGCACTTCTCACCTTTTCTACCTCACGTGGGACCCGTGGCTGGAGAAATTCGCCCCATCCACCGCCGTGGCGCCCTGGCTGTGAGAGCTGTTGTGCCTCCTCCCCTCCCCCTTCCCTCCCTCTCCCCTCCTTACCTTCTTCTACCTCTTTCTCTCTTGTCTTTCTCTTGCTTTCTTGCCTTCTTTCATCGGATATTACCGAGATTCCGTTTTCCTGCTGAGCTTGGCTCTGGTTCCAGCTGCGTCTGGTATACTCCGGGCCTTTCAGTTTATGCTCGGCTTCGCATACGCTACGATACTGTGTTTGGCATCCCATTGTCATATGTTTGTTACAGGATTGGCTATGCCCATGTTTACTCAATGATTCTGTGCCTTGACCTGTGTGTTTATGCCATGTCGATGTTTTACTTTTGGCTCTGGCTTTCATGGAAACCTGTCATGTGTTTCTTTTTCTGTTCTCTTATATCATAAAATTCAATAAATTACTTCTTAAAAAAAAAAAAAAAACAAGGATGCCAGAGCAGTAAAAAAAAAAAAAAAAGCAACAGAGCTATTTGTAAAGCAAACACGGGAGTAATTCTGAGACCAACAATTCAATATTAAGAAATTATTCAATATAGCAGACTGTAATATTACAGAGTAGTGAATCCCACAGTCAAATCTGTGGATGTTCAACTCCATATTTTAAATGTTTTAAAATGTGGCAACATTACAAAGCATCAAAAATTTTTATTTTATGTGAAAACACAAAATAGATAAAATGTATACCTCAATGTCCTCTTTGTGCAACACGGATTCACGTTGGGTGAAAGTAAATGCACGCTCTTATAATAGCTTTTCTACAAGTTTTAACAGAAGGAAAGGGAGGCACCTTTGAAGATGTATGCATACAACATTAATTTAGGTAGCTTGTAATGACATGGCATTTATACATTTATCTCAGTAGATGATCCTCCCCCCCTCAACCCTATCACACACCTGGCACTATCACTTGTTACAGAACAATCCCATTTCCCTAGGCCTTTTCTTAATGTTTCAAACTATATCATATGCTCTACATCTGGAAATGTTTTAATGCCTTAAGGACCGGGCTTTTTTTTTCTTTTCTTCCTTTCGTGTCCAAGGCTGTTTTAACATTTTTGTGGTACTCGTGTTTAGCTGTAATTTTCTATTCTCATTTAGTGAACCCACACAAGTTATATATTGGTTATTTTCAAGGTGTTCTTTAGATACCGTTATTTAACCATATAATCTAATTTAAAAAAATGGTGAAAAAAAAACACTTTTATAAAAAAAAGAAAAGAAAAGTTACTCATCTAAAAAACCTGATACCCATGATCACTGAGGCCAGGAATTGACAGGCTTTTCTCTGTTAAGACTGCTGGTTTATTCAGGTTCCATAGCCTGAATTTTGACTTTTTGAGGTATTGGGTTTTTAGCTGGTTTTACTGGACTGATATTCTGTGACCAGCCTCTCCACAATAAAAACATTTTTTTCTGCATTTCCTCTGAAAGGCTCAGGTTTAAAGCATTGGAGTTTTCTTATACATGGTCTTGGAGTTCATATCACTACCATTGTTCTCAACTAAATTTTGTCCACAGATCTGCAGCCGACACTCAGCCAAAGTTTCTAATACTGTGGTTATCAATTCACCCCAAACTCCTTATTGTGGCATTTACATTCTGTCACAACCCAGGCCAGGAAGTCAGGGAGGAGCCTAACTTATCTACCCCATGCTCCATGACTTACGACTGGAGTTACAGACAGGAGTAGTGATGGGAAGTTCGGATCATTAAAGTGAATCGGATCATTTCGATTCGTTCACTGAAATGATCCGATTCATGATCCGAATCTTCGAATCACTCAGTGTGACTCACAGGAGTTACTGTTTTCCAGTAACTCCGTGCAGGCACACTAACGATTGGCCCCGCCCCTTTCATTATGAATCCTCCCCCTGCCTCCAGTGATGTCAATGAAGGCAGAGAGTCGTTCAAAGATTCGGATCTTACAGGGATCCGAATCTTACAGTGATCCGGATTGTAAGATCCGGATCTTTGAACGACTCTCTGCCTTCATTGGGATTCTAATCATTCAGAGAATATCACCATACTGTTATAAATAATACTTAATAATCACTACCCCCAGGATTTATATTCCCCATTACCTGCAACTGCACCTTAAGCTAACTTTATTAAATTAATTAAATTAATCCTCACCATTAAATTAACCCTAAACACCCCATCAACCATGTCTGCCCCTAAAATTAACCCTTAACACCCCATCAACCATGACTGCCCCTAAAATTAACCCTTAACACCCCATTAAGCATAACTGCCCCCAAATTAACCCTAAACACCCCATTAAGCATAACTGCCCACAAATTAACACTAAAGACCCCATTAAGCATAACTGCCCCTAAATTAACACTAAAGACCCCATTAAGCATAACTGCCCCTAAATTAACCTTAAACACCCCGTTAAGCATAACTGCCCCCAAATTAACCCTAAACACCCCATTAAGCATAACTGCCCCCGAATTAACCCTAAACACCTCATTAAGCATAAATGCCCCTAAATTAACACTAAAGACCCCATTAAGCACAACTGCCCCCAATTAACCCTAAACACCTCATTAAGCATAACTGCCCCTAAATTAACACTAAAGACCCCATTAAGCATAACTGCCCCCAAATTAACCCTAAACACCTCATTAAGCATAACTGCCCCTAAATTAACACTAAAGACCCCATTAAGCATAACTGCCCCTAAATTATCCCTAAACACCCCATTAAGCATAACTGCCCCTAAATTACCACTAAAGAACCCATCAACCATACCAATTTATTAGGTAATTTATCTGGAGTACATGCAATTAATTTAGGGGCAGTTATGGTTAATGGAGTATTTAGGGTTAATTTCAGGGGCCGTTATGGTTAATGGGGTCTTTAGGGTTAATTTCAGGGGCCATTATGGTTAATGGGATCTTTACGGTTAATTTCAGGGGCAGTTATGGTTGATCGGGTATAAGGGTTAATTTTATGCTGATGACTGAGGGTTTATTTAATTAATTTAATGAAGTTAACTGTAGGTGCAGTTATAGGTAAAGGGGGGCAAACTCAGGGGAATCTAAATCCTGGGGGCAGTGTGAACATTATTAATGTATTTATTTATAAAAGTATGGTATCGGTAATATTCTCTGAATGATTCGAATCTCTGTAAGATTCGGATCCTTGTAAGATCCGGATCCCTGTAAGATTCGAATCATTGGAATCATTTGAATCTTCGGATCATTCGACTCTTCGGATCATTCGACTCTTCGGATCATTCGACTCTTTGAACGACTCTCTGACTCTATGAGTCATCGTTCCTCTGTGAATTAATGAGCTGTAACCTGACCCCAGAGTCTGTGTCTGAGTGCTCTGCAGATGACTCACAGCTCTAGGACAAATGAATCGTTCAGTCTACTGAACCGATTCACCCGGATCACTAAAAAGAACTGGATCAAATGAACGATTCGTTCATGATCCGGACATCACTAGACAGGAGCTGGAAAGTACAGGCTGGACTGAACTCTGGAGTGTCCTGACAGGACTGGTAAGTGCAAGCAGGAATGAGCACTGAGAAAGGACTATGCACCAAGGCAGGAATGCAACTTTGCCAAGCAGGCATAACAGACTGGAAGCTCATGGTTTGAGCAGAAGCTGAGTAGTCATCATGCCCTGACCAAGAGCCTGGCAGCGTGGCTCTTGGTCAGGGCACTTGGCAGGATAGCCATCGGGCAAGTGGAAATATCCACAAATCCAGTATAAATACCGTATTTGCTCAATTATAAGACAACCCCCAAAATTCGAATATTAATTTAGGAAAAAGAGAAAAAGCCTGAATATAAGACTACCCTATAGGGAAAAAAAAGTTTTACTAGTAAATATTAATTCACATGTAATCATTTTTTTGTATTTAATAAAAACTATGATTGAGAAAAATTATTTGTTTTTATTTCCTTTTATTTGCCACTCTGCCCCAGTTATGCACATATGCCTCCCAGATATGCCTTATACCCCCTATATGCCAATCTGCCTCCCTAATAAGCCACTTTGCCCAAGATATGCCTTTTAACCCCCTATTTGCCTCTCTGCCCCCCCCAGATGTCCATTATACACCCATATATGCCACTCTGCCTCCCTGACATGGCTTTTAACCACCTATTTGCCACTCTGACCCCCAGATGTGCCCTATACACCCATATATGCCATTCTGCATTCCTGACATGCCTTTTAACCCCCTATTTGCCACTCTCCCCCAGATATGCCTTATACACCCCTATATACCACTCCCCCCCAGATATGCCTTATACACCCATATATGCCACTCTGCCTCCATGATACTTTGAATGACATTTTTGTTTCACTCATTTCTGGCAATACGTTTTTTAATTTAAAAATCCAGAAGTTCCGGTAAGACCTTTGGCCTATCTGACGGACCTTTAACTCTTCGAGTTGTCCCAGGCCAAGTTTCGGCATCCGGAGTTAAAGGTCCATATAAGTGACTCTATTGGTCGCTGGTTGATGCCAGTGGAGGACCTTGTTTTTACGTGGCCCTGTGTTCCTGTATTTCCAGGCCAGAATTGTTTACAAACCATCTGACCTGGACCAATCCTCATGTATAGTTTGATGGGATAACTGGCACACTGAAAAAACTGTGTGATATCTGCTGTCATGCATTACAATATAAAGTACGATTTTCAATTGATGTATCTCTGACCGTTTTTTATTGTTAAGGGGTTAATTTCACAAGTGTTCTAATCAATTCAAAGCATTGTTTTTCGCAATTTTTTAAATATATATTTACAGTCCCCTTCCTAATAGACTTGCTCCCCATTGTCTCAAGTTCTTAAATAATTGATCATTGTTCATGCAGGACAGCTTTAACCACTGGGCATAATTATAAAGGTCAGCCATGATGCAGAGTTGTACAAGTTTTTTTTTTTGTATTTGCCGGAGTACTGTGCTTCCACCATCAATCAAAAGAAACCAGGAAACCAGGTCTCCAATCTTTTTCTTCTTCTGTGGCTACACTCCCCCCCAAAAGGATGGAGCCCCTTCCTTCCTTCCACCCCTTAAGGGTGGGTCATACTTTCTATGATCCCCTCCTACTCACGGGAGGATTGTGGCCAAAGGCTCAACCATTTCACCCACAAAAAGCCCGGTTTGGGGATCCGGTTCTGTTGCATTTTCAACATGACACAAAAGACAAAATATGTGGCTCAAACCAATTCCACATGTATACAAAAGTGAAGTATGTGAAGGGTAATGTCTGACCCCAGCCCGTGGCTGGCATTATAAAAAGAGTTTTGATCTTCCACAGTGCTAGCAAAAAAGGCTATTTAAGTGGAAAAAAGCAATTGACTGGTTCAAAAGAAAATACAAGGCAGAGAAGCAGAATTGTACAAGTGGTCTGATCACTGTAGCAATAAATAGAATGTGCCCGCACTTTGCACTAGAATTGCTGATTATGAATAAGCAACCTAGAAGTGCTTTTAAAGGGAATTATCACACACAAATACACATGTACATACATAGATTATTCCCTTATATTATTAATTGACCCCCACAAATATCATAACCACTCCCACAAAAATTACAGTATTTCACATTTGCACCCACCATCCTTCCTTTTTTTAATGTTGCTTTGGGTAATAAAACCATTAGACAATGTGCATAAATATATTAATACTTTATTGAAGTACAAAACAGTTATTTTGCCAGGAAAATATTTATACACCATCTCTAAGGTTAATGATACTATAAATTCACCAAAATAAAGGCTGCTTCTGGACTCAGAGTTATTCTTCAGCTCGCAGGAGAGGAAAACCCCCTGTGGAGGAAACCTCTAAGGGACCATGGCTTGAAGAACTGCCCTCCCTCTGGGCTCCACCCTGATCTCTTTCCTCCATTCTCACCCCTTCATCGCGTCATTTTTCTTCTTGTATTCCTCTCCTATTTCCCTCTTCTTCCACCCTAATTTTTCTATTCTAACATTTTTACCCCTTTATCTCTTCTTCCATTTCTCTCCATTTCTCTTACCTCCGCCCCATTCCCTTCTTCTTTTATTCTCGTATTTCTACAGTTGTCGTCTGCTTCTATTCCTCCCCACTAATGTCTGCTTTCACTTCCCCCATTTCCCTCTTCTCATATCTACCCACTTTTATATCCTTCCATTCCTTCCATTTTTCTCTTCTCCACCTATCCACCTCTATTTTTCTGTTTCTTCTATTCTATGTACTTCCACTCCCCTATTCCCTCTTTTTTCCATTCTCCCCTATTGTCTCTTCTTCCATTCTCCCATTTTCCATTTTTTTCTTCCATTCCCATATTTCTCACTAATTCCCTTTCCCCTGTTTCCTCCTCTATCATTTATATTTTATCTTTGATTTCTCCCTTCTGGCATTCCTTTGCCCCATTTGCCTCTTCTTGCATTCCCCTCCCCATTTCCCTCTTCTTCTAATTACAGACCCTATTTTTCAATTATCTCCTGTTTCCTATTCTTCCATTCCCCTAGCATTCCTTTGTCCCATTTCCCTCTTCTTGTACCCCCTTTTTCCCTCTTCTTCCATTCCCCTTCCATTCCATCTGCTTTAATTTCCTCCTTCCTGCATTCCTCCCACAATTCTCTTTTTTTGCATATCCATTTTCCTCTTCTTGTGTTTGTTCCCCATTTTCCTTTTGTATTCTGCCTATTTTCCCTTTTTGTATTCCTTCCCCTACCATTTTCCTCTTTTTACATCTTCTTTTATTTCCCTCTTCTGTCATTCTGTCCCAAATGTTCCTTGTCTTGCATTCCCTCACCTCATTTTCATTTTCTTCAGATTCGTCTCTCAATGTCCCTCTTCTTCCATTTTCCTTCCATTCCATCTTCTTTTATTTCCCTCTTCTGTCATTTCATCCCTACTTTTCCCTCTTTCCACCATTTTCATCTTCCTGCATACCTCCCCCCTTTCCTTTCTTTTGTATTCCCTCCCCCCATTTTCATCTTCTTTAGGTTTTTCTGTCCTTTTCCCTCTTCTACCATTATATCTTCCATTATATCTCCATTTCCCTTCCATTAGATCTTCTTTCATTTCCACCTATTGCATTCCCTCCCCCATTTCCCTCTTCTTCCTTTCTCCATATGTTCCTCTTCTTGCATTCCCTCCCTCCATTTCCCTCTTCTTGCAATCACTCCTCCATTTCCCTCTTCTTGTATCCCCCATTTCCCTCTTCTTGCATTGTCCTGTTTTTATTTTCTTGCATTCGCTCCCCCTCATTTTCATTTTCTTCAGGCCCTTTCCCCGATTTTAATTATTCCTTCATTTCCTTCTTGTACCCCCATTTTCCTGTTCTTGCAACCCCCTATTTTCATCTTCTTCAGGTTTTTCCCCTTCCTTTCATTTCCTTTCTATTCCATCTTCTTTAGAGTCTCCTTTTTGCATTCTCTCTCTCCATTTCCCTGTTCTTGCATTCACACCTCCATTTCTCTCCCCTTGTAACCCTCCTCATTTCCATCTTCTTGCACCCCCATTTCACTCTTCTTTGCATCCCCCATTTTATTTAATTAAGGATTTTCCAACCTTTTCCATCTCCTTTCAGTTCCCTTTCCCCATTTTTCCCTTCTTGCGTTCCCGTTCCCATTTACCCCTACTTGCATTCTATACCCTATTTCCCTCTCCTTGTATTCCCCTTCCCATTTCGCCCTTTTCCCATTTGAACCTTCAATGTAATTTGTCTCCTATTTCTTCTTCTTCCATTCCCGCTCCTATTCCCCCTTTTTCCATTATCCCTCTTTCCATTCCCTTCCCAATACCTCTTCTTGCATCTTCTTGCATCTATTTTCATCTTCTCCTGTCCTTTTCTGCCCTTTGCTTTTCTTTCATTTCCCTTCCATTCCATCTTCTTTCACTTCCCCCTTTTGCATTCTCTCCACAATTTTCCTCATCGTGCATTCTCCCTATTTTCTCTCTTCTTGCACTCCCTCCCCCCATTTTCCTCTTCTTGCATTCCCTCTCCCCATTTCCATCTTATTTAGGTACTTTCATCTTATTTTCCTCTTCCTCCATTTCAATTACAATCAAATTTCTTTTATTTTACTCTTCTGGTATTCCCTTGCCAAATTTTTCCCTTCTGACATTCCTTGCTCCATTTTTCTCTTCTGGCATTCCCTCTCCCCATTTCCGCTTCTTGCATTCCCTCCCCCATTTCCCTCTTCTTCAATTCCCCACCCCATTTACCTCTGCTTCCAATTCCCCACCCCCTTGTCTCCTTTTTTCCATTTCCCTTCCATTTCATTTGTCTCTTATTTCCCCTTCTTCTATTTCATTTTCTTTCCATTCCCTTATTATTTCCCTCTTCTTGCACCCCCATTTCCCTCTTCTTGCATCCCCATTTCACTCTTCTTGCATCTCTCCATTTTCATCTTCTTCAGGCATTTCCACCCTTTTCCCTCTTCTTCCATTTCTCTTCCATTCCATCTTCTTTTACTTTCCCCTTTTGCATTCCCTTCCAATTTCCCTCTTCTTAAATACCGATTTCCCTCTTCTTGCACCCACCATTTCCTTCTTTTTGCATCCCCCATTGTCATCTTCTTAAAGTTGTTCCACCCTTTCCCTATTCTTCCATTTACGTTGCATTCCATCTTCTTTCATTTCCCTCTTCTTGCGTTCCCTACCCCATTTTTCCCTTCTTACATTTTTTCTTCTTCCATTCCCCTCCCCATTATCCTCTTCTTCCAATGTCCAACCCTATTTCCCCTTTATCTATTTCCCTTCCATTACATTTGTCTCCCATTCCCTCATCATCCATTCCCACTCCTATTCCCCTTCTTCTATTTCCCTTTGTTTCCATTCCCGTCCCATTTCCATCTTCTTGCACCCCAAATTTCATCTTCTTCAGTTTGTTCTGCATTTTCCCTCTTCTTCCATTTTCCTTCCATTCTATCTTCTTTCATTCCCCTTTCCTTGCACCCCCTCCCTCCATTTTCCACTTCTTGCATTCCCTCCCCATTTTCCTCTTCTTCCAATCCCCCCCGTATTTCCCTATTTTTCAGTTTCATCACTATTTCAGATATCTCCTATTTCCTTTTCTTCCATATCCGCTCCTATTCCCCCTTCTTCCATTTTCCCGCTTTCCATTGCCTTCCCATTTCCCTCTTCTTGCACCCCCATTTCCCTCTACTTTGCATCTCACCATTTTCATTTTCTTAGGGTTTTTCCACCTTTTTCCCCTCTTCTGCCATTCTCCCCTTCTTGGATTCCATTCTCCCATTTCCCTCTTCTTCTGTTCCCCTCCCCATTTCCCTCTTTCTCCAATTCTTACCTCTATTTCTCCCTTTTCCATTTCCGTTCCATCTCATTTGTCTCCCATTCCTTCTTCTTACATTCTCGCTCCTATCCCCCTTCTTCCATTTTCTCTGTTTCTATTCCCTTCCCATTTCCCTCTTCTAGCACCCCAATTTTCATCTTCTTCAGTGTTTTCTGCATTTCCCCTCTTCTTCATTTTCCTTCCATTCCATCTTCTTTCATTTTCCTATTTTTGCACTCCCTCCCTCCATTTTCCCCTTTTTGCATACCCTCCCCATTTTCTTCTTCCAATTCCCACCCCTATTTCCCTATTTTACAATTTCACCATTTCAGTTATCTCCTATTTCCTTTTCTTCCATTTCTGCTCCTATTCCCCCTTTTTCCATTTTCCCACTTTGCATTCCCTTCCCATTTCCCTCCTCTTGCACCCCAATTTTCCTCTTCTTTGTGTCCCCCATTTTCATTTTCTTAAGGTTTTTCCACCCTTTTCCCCTCTTCTTCTATCCCCCCCATTTCCATCTTCTTCCAATTCTTACCCCTATTTTTTCCATTTCCCTTCCATTTCATTTGTCTCCTATTCCTTCTTCTTCCATTCTCGCTCCTATCTCCCTTCTTCCCGTTTCCCTCTTTTTGCATCCACTTTCATCTTCTTCAGGCCTTACCGCCCTTTTCCCTCTTCTTCCATTTCCCTTCCATTCTATCTTCTTTCATTTCCCCCTTTTGCACTTCCTCTCCCCGTTTACCCTTCATGGATTCCCTCCCCCATTTCCATATTCTTCCATTTTCCACCCCATTTACCTCTTGTTCCAATTACCACCCCTATTTCTTCCTTTTTCCATTTCCCTTCCATTTCATTTCTCCCTTATTTCCAGTTCTTCAATTTCCATTCCTTTCCATTCCTTTCTAATTTCCCTCTGCTTGCAGCACCATTTCCCTCTTCTTTGCATCCCCCCATTTTCATTTTTCCACCCTTTTCCATTCTATCCCCCATTTCCCTCTTCCAATTGTCGCCCCTATTTACCACTTTTTCCATTTCCCTTCCATTTCATTTGTCACCTATTCCTTCTTCTTCCATTTCTTCTCCTATCCCTCCTTGTTCGATTTTCCCTCTTTCCATTTCCTTCCCATTTCCCTCTTCTTCCATCTTCTTGCATTCATTTTCATCTTCTTCAGGCCTTTTCTGCCCTTTTCCCTTTTCTTTCATTTCCCTTCCGTTCCATATTCTTCCACTCCCCACTTTTTGCATTTGCTCCCCAATGATCCTATTCTTGCATTCTCTCTATTTTTTCTATTCTTGCATTGTCTCCCTCCATTTTCCTCTACTTTTTTTACTCTTCCATTCCCTCTTGTTGAATCCCACATCCCCTTCTTCCTGCATTCCCTCCCCCCATTTTCCATCTTCTTAAGGTACTTTCATCTAATTTCTCTATTCTTCCCTTTCATTTACAATCAAATTTATTCAGGCATTCCTTTTCCCAATTTCCCTTTTCTGGCATCCCTTACTCATGTTTTCTCTTCTTACATTCCATCCCCTATTTGCTTCTTCTTCAATTCCCCACCCCATTTACCTCTTCTTCCAATTCCCACCCCTAGTTCCCCTTTTTTCCATTTCCCTTCCATTTCTTGTCTCTTATTTCCCCTTCTTTCATTTTTATTCCCTTCTCATTTCCCTCTTCTTGCACCCCCATTTCTCTCTTCCTGCAACTCACAATTTTCATCTTCAGGCCCTTCCATCCTTTTCCCGCTTCTTCCATTTCCCTTCCTTTCCATCTTCTTTCTTTTGCATTCCCTTCCAATTTCCCTATTTTTACATACGGTTTTGCCTCTAATTGCACTCCCCATTTCATTCTTCGTCAATCCCTCATTGCCATCTTCTTCAGGTTGTTCCACCCTCTTCCCTATTCTTCCATTTACCATCCATTCCATCTTCTTTCATTTTCCTCTTCTTGTGTTCCCTACCCCATTTTTCCCTTCTTATATTTCCTCTTCTTCCATTCCCTCCCCATTGTCCTCTTTCCACTGTCCACCCCTATTCCCCCTTTTTACATTTTCCTTCCATTACAGTTCCCTTCTTTTTGCACCCCCCATTTTCATCTTCTTCAGGTCTTTCCGCCCTTTTCCTTATTCTTCTATTTCCCTTGCATTCCATCTTCTTTCATTGTCCCCTTTTTGCATTCACTCCTCCATGTCCCTCTTCTTCCCTTTCCCTCCCCCCATTTTTGCTTCTTGCATTCCCGCTCCCATTTCCCTCTTCTTCCAATTCTCACCCCTATTTTTCTCTTTTTCCATTTCCCTTCCATTCCATTTGTCTTTCTTCTTCTTTCATTCCTGCTTCTATACTCCTTTCTTCCATTTTTCTATCTTTACAATCCCTTCCCATTTCCCTCTTCTCGCACCCCCCATCTCCCTCTTCTTTTGTACCCCCCCTTTTTTATTTAATTAAGGTCTTACGGCCCCTTTTCTTCTCTTTCCATTTCCCTCCCCCCATTTTCCCTTCCAGCATTCCCGGTCCAATTCCCCCCTACTTGCATTCCAGCCCTCATTTCTCTCTTCTACTATTCCTCTCCCCTTGTAACCCTCCCCATTTCCCTCCCCTTGTAACCCTCCCAATTTCCCTCTTCTTTGCATCCCCCATTTTCATTTCCTTAAAGTTTTTCCACCTTCCCATTTCCTTCTTCTCGCATCTTGCATCCATTTTCATCTTCTTAAGGTCTTTTCTGCCCTTTGAACTTTTCTTTCATTTCCCTTCCATTCCATCTTCCTCCACTTCCCCCTCCCCATTTGCATCTTCTTCAGGTCTTTCTATCCTTTTTCAACTTCTTCCATTTCCCTTCCATTCCATCTTCTTTCATTTCCCTCTTTTTGTGTTCCCTACCCCATTTTTCCCTTCTTATAGTTCCTCTTCTTCCATTCCCCTCCCCATTTTCCTCTTTCCAATGTCCACCCCTATTTCCCCGTTTTTATATTTTCCTTCCATTACAGTTCCCTTCTTTTTGCACCTCCCATTTTCATCTTCTTCAGGTCTTTTCGCCCTTTTCCTTATTCTTCTGTTTCCCTTGCATTCCATCTTCTTTCAATGTCCCCTTTTTGCATTCCCTCCCATCATTTTCCTGTTCTTCCATTCGCTCCTCCATTTCTCTCCTCTTGTAACCCTCCTTATTTCCCTCTTCTTGCACCCCAATTTCTCTCTTCTTTGCATCCCCCCATATTCATTTAAAGTTTTTCTACCTTTTTCCCTCCCCTTCCGTTTCTCTCCCCCCAATTTTCCCTTCTAGCATTCCCGGTCCAATTCCCCCCTACTTGCATTCCATCCCCCATTTCCCTCTTCTACTATTCCCCTCCCCATTTCCCTCCCCTTATAACCCTCCCCATTTCTCTCTTCTTTGCATCCCCCATTTTAATTTCCTTAAAGTTTTTCCACCTTCCCATTTCCCTCTTCTTGCATCTTCATTCATCCATTTTCATCTTCTCAAATTCTTTTCTGCCCTTTTCGCCTTTCTTTCGTTTCCCTTCCATTCCATCTTTTTCCACTTCCCCCTCCCCCATTTGCAACTTCTTCAGGTATTTCTGTCCTTTTCCCTCTTCTTCCATTTCCCTTCCATTCTATCTTCTTCCATTTCCCCCCTACTATTTCCCCCTTACTATTTCCCCCTACTTGCATTCCATCCCCCATTTCCCTATTCTACTATTCCCCTCCCCATTTCCATCCTCTTCCAATTCTTACCCCTATTTCCCTCTTTTTTCATTTCCCTTACATTTCATTTGCCTCCTTTTTTTTCATCTTCCATTCCACTCCTATTCCTCTTCTTCCATTTTCCCCCTTTCAATTCCCATCCTTTTTCCATCTTCTTGCATCCCTATTTCCCACTTCTCTGCATCCCATTTTTTCACTTAATGAAGGTTATTCCACCCCTTCCCCTCTTCTTCCATTTCTCTCTCCCCATGTTTGCTTCTTGCATACCCGCTCCCATTTTCCCCTACTTGCATTCCATCCCTTGTTTCCCTCTTGCTCTATTCCCCTCCTCATTTCCCTCTTCTTCCATTTCCCTCCCCCCAGTTCCACTTCTTGCATTCCTGCTTCCATTTCCCCCTGCTTGCATTCCATCCCCCGTTTCCCTCCTGTTCTATTCCCCTCCCCATTTCCCTCTTCTTCCATTTCCCTCCCCCCATTTTCACTTCTTGTATTCCCGCTTCCATTTCCCCCTACCTGAATTCCATCCCCATTTCCCTCTTCTACTATTCCCCTCCCTATTTCCCTCCCCTTGTAACCCTTCTCATTTTCTTCTTCTTGTACCCCCATTTCCCTCTTCTTTGCATCTCCCATTTTCATTTAATTAAGGTTTTCCCTCTCCTTCCATTCCCCCCACCCATTTTTCCTTTCCAGCATTCCCATTCCCAGGTCCCCCTACTTACATTCCATCCCCCGTTTCCCTCTTGTTCTAATCCCGTCCCCATTTCCTCTTCTTCTAGTTCTCACCCCTATTTCCCCCTTTTTCCATTTCCCTTCCATTTCATTTGCCTTCTATTTTTCTTCTCCCATTCCACTCCTGTTCCTCTTCTTCCATTTCCCCCCTTTCAATTCCCATCCCTTTTCCCTCTTCTTGCATCCCCATTTCCCTCTTCTTCCATTTCCCTGTCCCCATTTTCTCTTCTGGCATTCCTGCTCCCATTTTCCCCTACTTGCATTCCATCCCCGGTTTCCCTCTTGTTCTATTCCCCTCCCCATTTCCCTCTTCTTCCAAATCCTGCCCCTATTTACCACTTTTTCCATTTCCCTTCCATTTCATTTGTCTCCCATTCCTTCTTCTTCCATTTCTGCTCCTATCCCTCCTTGTTCAATTTTTCCTCTTTCCCTTCCATTCCCATTTCCCTCTTCTTGCATCTTCTTGCATTCATTTTCATCTTCTTCAGGCCTTTTCTGCCCTTTTCCCTTTTCCTTCATTTCCCTTCCATTCCATCTTCTTCCACTCCCCCCTTTTTGCATTCTCTCCCCAATGTTCCTATTCTTACATTCGCTTTATTTTCTCTCTTCTTGCATTCTCTCCCTCCATTTTTCTGTACTTGCATTTACTCCTCCATTCCCTCTTGTCGAATCCCCATTCCCTTCTTCTTGCATTCCCTCTCCCCATCTTCCTTCTTCTTAAGGTACTTTCATCTCATTTTCCTCTTCTTCCCTTTCATTTACAATCAAATTTCTTCAGACATTCCTTTGCCCAATTTCCCTTTTCTGGCATCCCTTACTCATGTTTTCTCCTCTTACATTCACTCTCCCCATTTCCCCTTCTTGCATTCCCTCCCCTTTTTCCCTCTTCTTCAATTTCCCTTCCTTTCCATCTTCTTTCTGTTGCATTCCTTTCCAATTCCCCTCTTCTTACATACTGATTTGCCTCTTCTTGCACTCCCCATGTCATTCTTCTTCAATCCCTCATTGCCAACTTCTTCGGGTTGTTCCACCCTTTTCCCTATTCTTCCATTTCCCTTCCATTCCATCTTCTTTCATTTCCCTATTCTTGTGTTCCCTCCCGCATTTTTCCCTTCTTATACTTCCTCTTCTTCCATTCCTCTCCCCATTTTACTCTTTCCAATGTCCACCCTTATTTCCCCTTTTTATATTTTCCTTCCATTACAGTTCCCTTCTTTTTGCACCCCCCATTTTCATCTTCTTCAGGTCTTTCAGCCCTTTTCCTTATTCTACTATTTCCCTTGCATTCAATCTTCTTTCAATGTGTCCTTTTTGCATTCCCTCCCGTCATTTTCCTGTTCTTGCATTCACGCCTCCATTTCCCTCCTCTTGTAACCCTCCTTATTTCCCTCTTCTTGCACCCCAATTTCTCTCTTCTTTGCATCCCCCCCATATTGATTTAAAGTTTTTCTGCCCTTTTCCCTCCCCTTCCATTTCCCTCCCCCCATTTTTCCCTTCTAACATTCCCGGTCCAATTCCCCCCTACTTGCGTTCCATCCCCCATTTCCCTCTTCTACTATTCTCCTCCCCATTTCCCTCCCCTTGTAACCCTCCCCATTTCCCTCTTCTTTGTATCCCCCATTATAATTTCCTTAAAGATTTTCCACCTTCCCATTTCCCTCTTCTTGCATCTTCTTGCATCCATTTTCATCTTCTTAAATTATTTTCCGCCCCCTTTCGCCTTTCTTTCGTTTCCCTTCCATTCCATCATTTTCCACTCCCCCCTCCCCCATTTGCATCTTCTTCAGGTCTTTCTGTCCTTTCCCCTCTTCTTCCACTTCCCTTCCATTTCTTGTCTCTTATTTCCCCTTCTTCCATTTCCATTCCCTTCTCATTTCCCTCTTCTTGCACCCCCATTTCTCTCTTCCTGCATCTCCCAATTTTCATCTTCTTCAGGCCCTTCCACCCTTTTCCCTCTCCTTCCATTTCCCCTCCTTTCCATCTTCTTTCTTTTGCATTCCTTTCCAATTCCCCTCTTCTTACATACTGATTTGCCTCTTCTTGCACTCCCCATGTCATTCTTCTTCAATCCCTCATTGCCAACTTCTTCGGGTTGTTCCACCCTTTTCCCTATTCTTCCATTTCCCTTCCATTCCATCTTCTTTCATTTCCCTATTCTTGTGTTCCCTCCCGCATTTTTCCCTTCTTATACTTCCTCTTCTTCCATTCCTCTCCCCATTTTACTCTTTCCAATGTCCACCCTTATTTCCCCTTTTTATATTTTCCTTCCATTACAGTTCCCTTCTTTTTGCACCCCCCATTTTCATCTTCTTCAGGTCTTTCAGCCCTTTTCCTTATTCTACTATTTCCCTTGCATTCAATCTTCTTTCAATGTGTCCTTTTTGCATTCCCTCCCGTCATTTTCCTGTTCTTGCATTCACTCCTCCATTTCCCTCCTCTTGTAACCCTCCTTATTTCCCTCTTCTTGCACCCCAATTTCTCTCTTCTTTGCATTCCCCCCATATTGATTTAAAGTTTTTCTGCCCTTTTCCCTCCCCTTCCATTTCCCTCCCCCCATTTTTCCTTTCTAGCATTCCCGGTCTTGCATCTTCTTGCATCCATTTTCATCTTCTTAAATTCTTTTCCACCCCTTTTCGCCTTTCTTTCGTTTCCCTTCCATTCCATCTTTTTCCACTTCCCCCTCCCCCATTTGCATCTTCTTCAGGTCTTTCTGTCCTTTTCCCTCTTCTTCCATTTCCCTTCCATTCTATCTTCTTCCATTTCCCCCCTACTATTTCCCCCTATTCCCCCTATTTGCATTCCATCACCCATTTCCCTCTTCTACTATTCCCCTCCCCATTTCCCTCCTCTTCCAATTCTTACCCCTATTTCCCTCTTTTTTCATTTCCCTTCCATTTCATTTGCCTCCTATTTTTTCGTCTTCTATTCCACTCCTATTCCTCTTCTTCCATTTCCCCCCTTTCAATTCCCATCCCTTTTCCATCTTCTTGCATCCCAATTTCCCTCTTCTCTGCATCCCATTTTTCACTTAATTAAGGTTATTCAACCCCTTCCCCTCTTCTTCCATTTCCCTCCCCCATTTTTGCCTCTTGCATACCTGCTCCCATTTTTCCCTACTTGCATTCCATCACCCGTTTCCCTCCTGTTCTATTCCCCTCCCCATTTCCCTCTTCTTCCATTTCCCTCCCCCCATTTTCACTTCTTGCATTCCCGCTTCCATTTCCCCCTACCTGAATTCCATCCCCATTTCCCTCTTCTACTATTCCCCTCACTATTTCCCTCCCCTTGTAACCCTTCTCAATTTCTACTTCTTGTACCCCCATTTCCCTCTTCTTTGCATCTCCCATTTTCATTTAATTAAGGTTTTTCCTCTCCTTCCATTCTCCCCACCCATTTTTCCCTTCCAGCATTCCCATTCCCAGGTCCCCCTACTTACATTCCATCCCCCGTTTCCCTCTTGTTCTAATCCCGTCCCCATTTCCTCTTTTTCTAATTCTCACCCCTATTTCCCCCTTTTTCCATTTCCCTTCCATTTCATTTGCCTTCTATTTTTTCTTCTTCCATTTCACTCCTATTCCTCTTCTTCCTTTTTCCCCCTTTCAATTCCCATCCCTTCCCCCTCTTCTTGCATCCCCATTTCCCTCTTCTTCCATTTCCCTGTCCCCATTTTCTCTTCTGGCATTCCTGCTCCCATTTTCCCCTACTTGCATTCCATCCCCGGTTTCCCTCTTGTTCTATTCCCCTCCCCATTTCCCTCTTCTTCCAATTCCTGCCCCTATTTACCATTTTTTCCATTTCCCTTCCATTTCATTTGTCTCCCATTCCTTCTTCTTCCATTTCTGCTCCTATCCCTCCTTGTTCAATTTTCCCTCTTTCCCTTCCATTCCCATTTCCCTCTTCTTGCATCTTCTTGCATTCATTTTCATCTTCTTCAGGCTTTTTCTGCCCTTTTCCCTTTTCCTTCATTTCCCTTCCATTCCATCTTCTTCCACTCCCCCCCCCTTTTTGCATTCTCTCCCCAATGTTCCTATTCTTACATTCGCTTTATTTTCTCTCTTCTTGCATTCTCTCCCTCCATTTTTCTGTACTTGCATTTACTCCTCCATTCCCTCTTGTCGAATCCCCATTCCCTTCTTCTTGCATTCCCTCTCCCCATCTTCCTTCTTCTTAAGGTACTTTCATCTCATTTTCCTCTTCTTCCCTTTCATTTACAATCAAATTTCTTCAGACATTCCTTTGCCCAATTTCCCTTTTCTGGCATCCCTTACTCATGTTTTCTCCTCTTACATTCACTCTCCCCATTTCCCCTTCTTGCATTCCCTCCCCTTTTTCCCTCTTCTTCAATTTCCCTTCCTTTCCAACTTCTTTCTTTTGCATTCCTTTCCAATTCCCCTCTTCTTACATACTGATTTGCCTCTTCTTGCACTCCCCATGTCATTCTTCTTCAATCCCTCATTGCCAACTTCTTCGGGTTGTTCCACCCTTTTCCCTATTCTTCCATTTCCCTTCCATTCCATCTTCTTTCATTTCCCTATTCTTGTGTTCCCTCCCGCATTTTTCCCTTCTTATACTTCCTCTTCTTCCATTCCTCTCCCCATTTTACTCTTTCCAATGTCCACCCTTATTTCCCCTTTTTATATTTTCCTTCCATTACAGTTCCCTTCTTTTTGCACCCCCCATTTTCATCTTCTTCAGGTCTTTCAGCCCTTTTCCTTATTCTACTATTTCCCTTGCATTCAATCTTCTTTCAATGTGTCCTTTTTGCATTCCCTCCCGTCATTTTCCTGTTCTTGCATTCACTCCTCCATTTCCCTCCTCTTGTAACCCTCCTTATTTCCCTCTTCTTGCACCCCAATTTCTCTCTTCTTTGCATTCCCCCCATATTGATTTAAAGTTTTTCTGCCCTTTTCCCTCCCCTTCCATTTCCCTCCCCCCATTTTTCCTTTCTAGCATTCCCGGTCTTGCATCTTCTTGCATCCATTTTCATCTTCTTAAATTCTTTTCCACCCCTTTTCGCCTTTCTTTCGTTTCCCTTCCATTCCATCTTTTTCCACTTCCCCCTCCCCCATTTGCATCTTCTTCAGGTCTTTCTGTCCTTTTCCCTCTTCTTCCATTTCCCTTCCATTCTATCTTCTTCCATTTCCCCCTACTATTTCCCCCTATTCCCCCTATTTGCATTCCATCACCCATTTCCCTCTTCTACTATTCCCCTCCCCATTTCCCTCCTCTTCCAATTCTTACCCCTATTTCCCTCTTTTTTCATTTCCCTTCCATTTCATTTGCCTCCTATTTTTTCGTCTTCTATTCCACTCCTATTCCTCTTCTTCCATTTCCCCCCTTTCAATTCCCATCCCTTTTCCATCTTCTTGCATCCCAATTTCCCTCTTCTCTGCATCCCATTTTTCACTTAATTAAGGTTATTCAACCCCTTCCCCTCTTCTTCCATTTCCCTCCCCCATTTTTGCCTCTTGCATACCTGCTCCCATTTTTCCCTACTTGCATTCCATCACCCGTTTCCCTCCTGTTCTATTCCCCTCCCCATTTCCCTCTTCTTCCATTTCCCTCCCCCCATTTTCACTTCTTGCATTCCCGCTTCCATTTCCCCCTACCTGAATTCCATCCCCATTTCCCTCTTCTACTATTCCCCTCACTATTTCCCTCCCCTTGTAACCCTTCTCAATTTCTACTTCTTGTACCCCCATTTCCCTCTTCTTTGCATCTCCCATTTTCATTTAATTAAGGTTTTTCCTCTCCTTCCATTCTCCCCACCCATTTTTCCCTTCCAGCATTCCCATTCCCAGGTCCCCCTACTTACATTCCATCCCCCGTTTCCCTCTTGTTCTAATCCCGTCCCCATTTCCTCTTTTTCTAATTCTCACCCCTATTTCCCCCTTTTTCCATTTCCCTTCCATTTCATTTGCCTTCTATTTTTTCTTCTTCCATTTCACTCCTATTCCTCTTCTTCCTTTTTCCCCCTTTCAATTCCCATCCCTTCCCCCTCTTCTTGCATCCCCATTTCCCTCTTCTTCCATTTCCCTGTCCCCATTTTCTCTTCTGGCATTCCTGCTCCCATTTTCCCCTACTTGCATTCCATCCCCGGTTTCCCTCTTGTTCTATTCCCCTCCCCATTTCCCTCTTCTTCCAATTCCTGCCCCTATTTACCATTTTTTCCATTTCCCTTCCATTTCATTTGTCTCCCATTCCTTCTTCTTCCATTTCTGCTCCTATCCCTCCTTGTTCAATTTTCCCTCTTTCCCTTCCATTCCCATTTCCCTCTTCTTGCATCTTCTTGCATTCATTTTCATCTTCTTCAGGCTTTTTCTGCCCTTTTCCCTTTTCCTTCATTTCCCTTCCATTCCATCTTCTTCCACTCCCCCCCCTTTTTGCATTCTCTCCCCAATGTTCCTATTCTTACATTCGCTTTATTTTCTCTCTTCTTGCATTCTCTCCCTCCATTTTTCTGTACTTGCATTTACTCCTCCATTCCCTCTTGTCGAATCCCCATTCCCTTCTTCTTGCATTCCCTCTCCCCATCTTCCTTCTTCTTAAGGTACTTTCATCTCATTTTCCTCTTCTTCCCTTTCATTTACAATCAAATTTCTTCAGACATTCCTTTGCCCAATTTCCCTTTTCTGGCATCCCTTACTCATGTTTTCTCCTCTTACATTCACTCTCCCCATTTCCCCTTCTTGCATTCCCTCCCCTTTTTCCCTCTTCTTCAATTTCCCTTCCTTTCCAACTTCTTTCTTTTGCATTCCTTTCCAATTCCCCTCTTCTTACATACTGATTTGCCTCTTCTTGCACTCCCCATGTCATTCTTCTTCAATCCCTCATTGCCAACTTCTTCGGGTTGTTCCACCCTTTTCCCTATTCTTCCATTTCCCTTCCATTCCATCTTCTTTCATTTCCCTATTCTTGTGTTCCCTCCCGCATTTTTCCCTTCTTATACTTCCTCTTCTTCCATTCCTCTCCCCATTTTACTCTTTCCAATGTCCACCCTTATTTCCCCTTTTTATATTTTCCTTCCATTACAGTTCCCTTCTTTTTGCACCCCCCATTTTCATCTTCTTCAGGTCTTTCAGCCCTTTTCCTTATTCTACTATTTCCCTTGCATTCAATCTTCTTTCAATGTGTCCTTTTTGCATTCCCTCCCGTCATTTTCCTGTTCTTGCATTCACTCCTCCATTTCCCTCCTCTTGTAACCCTCCTTATTTCCCTCTTCTTGCACCCCAATTTCTCTCTTCTTTGCATTCCCCCCATATTGATTTAAAGTTTTTCTGCCCTTTTCCCTCCCCTTCCATTTCCCTCCCCCCATTTTTCCTTTCTAGCATTCCCGGTCTTGCATCTTCTTGCATCCATTTTCATCTTCTTAAATTCTTTTCCACCCCTTTTCGCCTTTCTTTCGTTTCCCTTCCATTCCATCTTTTTCCACTTCCCCCTCCCCCATTTGCATCTTCTTCAGGTCTTTCTGTCCTTTTCCCTCTTCTTCCATTTCCCTTCTATTCTATCTTCTTCCATTTCCCCCCTACTATTTCCCCCTATTCCCCCTATTTGCATTCCATCACCCATTTCCCTCTTCTACTATTCCCCTCCCCATTTCCCTCCTCTTCCAATTCTTACCCCTATTTCCCTCTTTTTTCATTTCCCTTCCATTTCATTTGCCTCCTATTTTTTCGTCTTCTATTCCACTCCTATTCCTCTTCTTCCATTTCCCCCCTTTCAATTCCCATCCCTTTTCCATCTTCTTGCATCCCAATTTCCCTCTTCTCTGCATCCCATTTTTCACTTAATTAAGGTTATTCAACCCCTTCCCCTCTTCTTCCATTTCCCTCCCCCATTTTTGCCTCTTGCATACCTGCTCCCATTTTTCCCTACTTGCATTCCATCACCCGTTTCCCTCCTGTTCTATTCCCCTCCCCATTTCCCTCTTCTTCCATTTCCCTCCCCCCATTTTCACTTCTTGCATTCCCGCTTCCATTTCCCCCTACCTGAATTCCATCCCCATTTCCCTCTTCTACTATTCCCCTCACTATTTCCCTCCCCTTGTAACCCTTCTCAATTTCTACTTCTTGTACCCCCATTTCCCTCTTCTTTGCATCTCCCATTTTCATTTAATTAAGGTTTTTCCTCTCCTTCCATTCTCCCCACCCATTTTTCCCTTCCAGCATTCCCATTCCCAGGTCCCCCTACTTACATTCCATCCCCCGTTTCCCTCTTGTTCTAATCCCGTCCCCATTTCCTCTTTTTCTAATTCTCACCCCTATTTCCCCCTTTTTCCATTTCCCTTCCATTTCATTTGCCTTCTATTTTTTCTTCTTCCATTCCACTCCTATTCCTCTTCTTCCTTTTTCCCCCTTTCAATTCCCATCCCTTCCCCCTCTTCTTGCATCCCCATTTCCCTCTTCTTCCATTTCCCTGTCCCCATTTTCTCTTCTGGCATTCCTGCTCCCATTTTCCCCTACTTGCATTCCATCCCCGGTTTCCCTCTAGTTCTATTCCCCTCCCCATTTCACTCTTCTTCCAATTCCTGCCCCTATTTACCATTTTTTCCATTTCCCTTCCATTTCATTTGTCTCCCATTCCTTCTTCTTCCATTTCTGCTCCTATCCCTCCTTGTTCAATTTTCCCTCTTTCCCTTCCATTCCCATTTCCCTCTTCTTGCATCTTCTTGCATTCATTTTCATCTTCTTCAGGCTTTTTCTGCCCTTTTCCCTTTTCCTTCATTTCCCTTCCATTCCATCTTCTTCCACTCCCCCCCCTTTTTGCATTCTCTCCCCAATGTTCCTATTCTTACATTCGCTTTATTTTCTCTCTTCTTGCATTCTCTCCCTCCATTTTTCTGTACTTGCATTTACTCCTCCATTCCCTCTTGTCGAATCCCCATTCCCTTCTTCTTGCATTCCCTCTCCCCATCTTCCTTCTTCTTAAGGTACTTTCATCTCATTTTCCTCTTCTTCCCTTTCATTTACAATCAAATTTCTTCAGACATTCCTTTGCCCAATTTCCCTTTTCTGGCATCCCTTACTCATGTTTTCTCCTCTTACATTCACTCTCCCCATTTCCCCTTCTTGCATTCCCTCCCCTTTTTCCCTCTTCTTCAATTTCCCTTCCTTTCCAACTTCTTTCTTTTGCATTCCTTTCCAATTCCCCTCTTCTTACATACTGATTTGCCTCTTCTTGCACTCCCCATGTCATTCTTCGTCAATCCCTCATTGCCATCTTCTTCGGGTTGTTCCACCGTTTTCCCTATTCTTCCATTTACCTTCCATTCCATCTTCTTTCATTTCCCTCTTCTTGTGTTCCCTACCCCATTTTTCCCTTCTTATAGTTCCTCTTTTTCAATTCCTCTCCCCATTTTACTCTTTCCAATGTCCACCCCTATTTCCCCTTTTTATATTTTCCTTCCATTACAGTTCCCTTCTTTTTGCACCCCCCATTTTCATCTTCTTCAGGTCTTTCAGCCCTTTTCCTTATTCTACTATTTCCCTTGCATTCCATCTTCTTTCAATGTCCCCTTTTTGCATTCCCTCCCGTCATTTCCCTGTTCTTGCATTCACTCCTCCATTTCCTTCCTTTTGTAACCCTCCTTATTTCCCTCTTCTTGCACCCCAATTTCTCTCTTCTTTGCATCCCCTCATATTGATTTAAAGTTTTTCTGCCCTTTTCCCTCCCCTTCCATTTCCCTCCCCCCATTTTTCCCTTCTAGCATTCCCGGTCCAATTTCCCCCTACTTGCGTTCCATCCCCCATTTCCCTCTTCTACTATTCTCCTCCCCATTTCCCTCCCCTTGTAACCCTCCCCATTTCCCTCTTCTTTGTATCCCCCATTATAATTTCCTTAAAGATTTTCCACCTTCCCATTTCCCTCTTCTTGCATCTTCTTGCATCCATTTTCATCTTCTTAAATTCTTTTCCGCCCCTTTTCGCCTTTCTTTCGTTTCCCTTTCATTCCATCATTTTCCACTCCCCCTCCCCCATTTGCATCTTCTTCAGGTCTTTCTGTCCTTTCCCCTCTTCTTCCACTTCCCTTCCATTTCTTGTCTCTTTTTTCCCCTTCTTCCATTTCCATTCCCTTCTCATTTCCCTCTTCTTGCACCCCCATTTCTCTCTTCCTGCATCTCCCAATTTTCATCTTCTTCAGGCCCTTCCACCCTTTTCCCTCTCCTTCCATTTCCCCTCCTTTCCATCTTCTTTCTTTTGCATTCCTTTCCAATTCCCCTCTTCTTACATACTGATTTGCCTCTTCTTGCACTCCCCATGTCATTCTTCTTCAATCCCTCATTGCCAACTTCTTCGGGTTGTTCCACCCTTTTCCCTATTCTTCCATTTCCCTTCCATTCCATCTTCTTTCATTTCCCTCTTCTTGTGTTCCCTACCGCATTTTTCCCTTCTTATAGTTCCTCTTCTTCCATTCCTCTCCCCATTTTACTCTTTCCAATGTCCACCCCTATTTCCCCTTTTTATATTTTCCTTCCATTACAGTTCCCTTCTTTTTGCACCCCCCATTTTCATCTTCTTCAGGTCTTTCAGCCCTTTTCCTTATTCTACTATTTCCCTTGCATTCCATCTTCTTTCAATGTGTCCTTTTTGCATTCCCTCCCGTCATTTTCATGTTCTTGCATTCACTCCTCCATTTCCCTCCTCTTGTAACCCTCCTTATTTCCCTCTTTTTGCACCCCAATTTCTCTCTTCTTTGCATCCCCCCATATTGATTTAAAGTTTTTCTGCCCTTTTCCCTCCCCTTCCATTTCCCTCCCCCCATTTTTCCTTTCTAGCATTCCCGGTCTTGCATCTTCTTGCATCCATTTTCATCTTCTTAAATTTTTTTCCGCCCCTTTTCGCCTTTCTTTCGTTTCCCTTCCATTCCATCATTTTCCACTTCCCCCTCCCCCATTTGCATCTTCTTCAGGTCTTTCTGTCCTTTTCCCTCTTCTTCCATTTCCCTTCCATTCTATCTTCTTCCATTTCCCCCCTACAATTTCCCCCTATTTCCCCCTATTTGCATTCCATCACCCATTTCCCTCTTCTACTATTCCCCTCCCCATTTCCCTCCTCTTCCAATTCTTACCCCTATTTCCCTCTTTTTTCATTTGCCTTCCATTTCATTTGCCTCCTATTTTTTCTTCTTCCATTCCACTCCTATTCCTCTTCTTCCATTTTCCCCCTTTCAATTCCCATCCCTTTTCCCTCTTCTTGCATCCCAATCTCCCTCTTCTCTGCATCCCATTTTTCACTTAATTAAGGTTATTCAACCCCTTCCCCTCTTCTTCCATTTACCTCCCCCATTTTTGCCTCTTGCATACCCGCTCCCATTTTTCCCTACTTGCATTCCATCCCCCGTTTCCCTCCTGTTCTATTCCCCTCCCCATTTCCCTCCCCTTGTAACCCTCCTCATTTCCTTCTTCTTGTACCCCCATTTCCCTCTTCTTTGCATCTCCCATTTTCATTTAATTAAGGTTTTTCCTCCCTTTTCCTCTCCTTCCATTCCCTCCACCCATTTTTCCCTTCCAGCATTCCCATTCCCAGTTCCCCCTACTTACATTCCATCCCCCGTTTCCCTCTTGCTCTAATCCCGTCCCCATTTCCCTCCTCTTCCAATTCTTACCCCTCTTTTTTCATTTCCCTTCCATTTCATTTGCCTCCTATTTTTTCTTTTTCCATTCCACTCCTATTCCTGTTTTTCCATTTTCCCCCTTTCAATTCCCATCCCTTTTCCCTCTTCTTGCATCCCCATTTCCCTCTTCTCTGCAACCCATTTTTTCATTTAATTAAGGCTTTTCCTCCCCTTCCTCTCTTCTTCCATTTCCCTGCCCCCATTTTTGCTTCTTGCATTCCCGCTCCCATTTCCCCCTACTTGCATTCCATCCCCCATTTTCCTCTTGTTCTATTCCCCTCCCCATTTCCCTCTTCTCGCATCTTTTTGCATCCATTTTCATCTTCTTAAGGTCTTTTCCACCCTTTTCGCCCTTCTTCCATTTCCCTTCCATTCTATCTATTTCCGTTTCCCCCTTACTATTTCCCCCTACTTCCATTCCATCCCCCATTTCCCTCTTCTACTATTCCCCTCCCCATTTCCCTCCTCTTCCAATTCTTACCCCTATTTCCCTCTTTTTTCATTTCCCTTCCATTTCATTTGCCTCCTATTTTTTCTTCTTCCATTCCACTCCTATTCTTCTTCTTCCATTTTCCCCCTTTCAATTCCCATCCCATTTCCCTTTTCTATGCATTCTATTTTTTCATTTAATTAAGGTTATTCCACCCTTTCCCCTCTTCTTCCATTTCCCTCCCCCCATTTTCGCTTCTTGCATTCCCACTCCCATTTCCCCCTACTTGCATTCCGTCCCCCATTTTCCTCTTGTTCTATTCCCCTCCCCATTTTCCTCTTCTTCAATTTCCCTCCCCCCATTTTCGCTTCTTGCATTCCCGCTCCCATTTCCCCCTACTTGCCGTCCATCCCCCGTTTCCCTCTTGTTCTATTCCCCTCCTCATTTCCCTTTTCTTCCATTTCCCTCCCCCCATTTTCGCTTCTTGCATTCCCACTCCCATTTCCCCCTACTTGCATTCCTTCCCTTATTTACCTCTTCTACTATTAACCCTCCCCATTTCCTTCCCCTTGTAACCCTCCTTATTTCCCTCTTCTTGCACCATTTCCCTCTTCTTTGCATCTCCCATATTCATTTAATTAAGGTTTTTCCCCCCCTTTTCCCTTCTAACATTCCCGGTCCAATCCCCCCCTGCTTGCATTCATTCCCCCATTTCCCTCTACTACTATTCCCCTCCCCATTCCCCTCCTCTTCCAATTCTCACCCCTATTTCCATCTTTTTTCATTTTCCTTCCATTTCACTTGCCTCCTATTTTTTCTTCTTGCATTCCACTCCTATTCCTCTTCTTCCATTTTCCCCTTTCAATTCCCATCCCATTTCCCTTTTCTCTGCATTCTTTTTTTTCATTTAATTAAGGTTATTCCACCCCTTTCCCTCTTCTTCCATTTCCCTCCCCCATTTTCGCTTCTTGCATTCCCGCTCCCATTCCCCCTACTTGCATTCAATACGAGTTAATGTGCCAGAAAAGTCATTAATAATGCTATAAAGGCTACCTCTGGACTCACGAAACCCCTGGGTCCATGCCTTGAAGGATTGTCCTGCCTCTTGGGAGATTGTAGGGCTGGTTCTGTATTCAAACTCCATGTCTGCAGACAAACCCTTCATGCAGGTGAAGCACCGTCACAGCCTCAGATGTGTCTGTAGAGGATTTGAAATGTTGCAGCAGTTATCGGTGCTTGTCATTGTCATGTCACAGTATTTTCTCTTCATGATATCACTACTGATGCTAAGTGTCCCAGATGATTTCTAAAGAGATTGTTCCATATTTTGTGTTATGTCATAAATTGTTTATTTCTGTTTCTTTAAAAGAAACACTTATGATTTATGATCTAAGTTACCCTCATCCTTTGTGTAATCCCTTCCTTGTTTATCATTATGTCAGCAACATGTACATTATTCAGGGCTGAACCGTACTGTGCCCTGCAGTGTAATCTATTTACTAAAATCCTAGACGTGTTAAAGTGCGAGGACCAGAGAGCAGGAGGGGTATAGCAGCTATGGAGATTATTTTGGTGCAGGGTGTGTGGAGATTAGGGATGCCTTTTTATATTGAATTATTGTTCGTTATTATTTGATCTGTACATGCATCTGAACACAACCTTCAATTTTTGTTACAGGATGTTTATGTCACGAGAGTAAGAGAAAGTGGACCTGCAGAGGTTGTCGGACTTCAGACTGGAAACAAAATAAGCTGGTAATAGACTGATGCTCTATTATAAAAATTTCCCTCTTTAAAAACAGTTACAAATAAAAAGCAAATTTGTAATATTTTTGTGTACCAGAGTTGCGTTGATTTTATTGTTATTCTACAGTTAAAGGAAGTTTCCTGTCCCGTGCAGCCAAATACTTGAAACGTGCTGTTCCGCATAGATGTGGATGTTTGCATATCCCATTTCTACCCCTACTTTCCATTTCCTTTTTCCTTAATCCCTTTATGAGTTACTCTGCCATTAAAATCATTATGTCAATAATGCTATAAATATACCCAAAATAAAGGCTACCTCTGGGCTCACGAAGCCTCTGGGTCCATGCCTTGAAGGATTGTCCTGCCTCTTGGGAGATTGTAAGGCTGGATCTGTGTTAAAGCTCCATGTCTGCAGACAAACCCTTCATGCAGGTGAAGCACCGACACAGCCTCAGATGAGTCTGTAGAGGATGAAATGTTGCAGCAGTGATCGGTGCTTGTCATTGTGATGTCACAGTATTTTCTCTTCATGATATCACTACTGATGCTAAGTGTCCTAGATGATTTTAAAGGGATAGTCCCATATTTTGTGTTATGTCAAAACTTGTTTATTTCTGTTTCTTTAAAAGAAACATTTATGATTTATGATCTAAATTACCCCCATCCTTTGTGTAATCCCTTCCTTGTTCATCATTATGTCAGCAACATGTACATTATTCAGGGCTGAACCGTACTGTGCCCTGCAGTGTAATCTACTTACTAAAATCCTAGACGTTTTAAAGTGCGAGGACCAGAGAGCAGGAGGGGTATAGCAGCTATGGAGATTATTTTTGTGCAGGGTGTGTGGAGATTAGGGAAGCCTTTTTATATTGAATTATTGTTCGTTATGATTTGATCTGTACATGCATCTGAACACAACCTTCAATTTTTGTTACAGGATTTTTTTGTCACGAGAGTAAGAGATAGTGGATCTGCAGAGGTTGTCGGACTGCAGACTGGAAACAAAATAAACTGGTAATAGACTGATGCTCTATTATAAAAATGTCCCTCTTTAAAAAAAGTTACAAATAAAAAGCAATTTTGTAATATTTAAAGAACTTTAAAGGTTCTGATCTCCGCATAGATGTGGATGTTTGCATATCTCATTTCTACCCCTACTTTCCATTTCCTTTTTCCTTAATCCCTTTATAAATTAATCTGCCATTAAAATCATTATGTTAGTAATGCTATAAATATACCCAAAATAAAGGCTACCTCTGGGCTCACGAAGCCTCTGGGTCCATGCCTTGAAGGATTGTCCTGCCTCTTGGGAGATTGTAAGGCTGGATCTGTATTAAAGCTCCATGTCTGCAGACAAACCCTTCATGCAGGTGAAGCACCGTCACAGCCTCAGATGTGTCTGTAGATGATGAAATCTTGCTGCAGTTATCGGTGCTTGTCATTGTGATGTCACAGTATTTTCTCTTCATGATATCTCTACTGATGCTAAGTGTCCTAGATGATTTTAAAGGGATAGTCCCATATTTTGTCCTAAATTGTTTGTATCTTTAAAAGAAACACTTATGAATTATGATATAAATTACCTTTATATCTATATATATAAACCATTTGTTTTTGTTTCAACCGACTAAAAAACCTTGACTCTTTTTACACTACAGGACAAAAACAATTTTTATGTTTTTAATATGTCTCTGTAAGGTCATTCTTACTCATATGCCTAGATTTTTTAATCTATTTTGTCTGTTATTTGTCCAGTTTGCTTGTTTTATACCTGTTTTATTTGGGTGATATATGTGGACTGCTTAGCTGATACAGCTATACATCAACAATATGCAAAAAGACCACCCCATCTCCCCCCTTATCATTCTGATCCATTAGCTGATCTCTGTGTGCTGGCAGGGATCAGATTTTGTATAATTATACAGGGGTTGTTATCAGTCACTGATTAGCAGCGGTTTCCCTCCATTACCCGAGTCAGTTTCTGTGTGTAACTGAAGTTTCACTCGCACATTCAAACACGGTTAGAACTGTAATGCAGCAGGAGGGATGAGCTGTAACTGACAGGCAGCCCCGGCTTCTCCGAAGGTTAGTACATAACCTTATGTTAGCACCTTATCTGTGTGAGCCTCATTCGATCCTGTGGGGTTTTAAAGTAATAGTCATTGTATTAATGCATAACTGTCATTTTCCCTCCCACACCTGCTGCAAAATATTACCTTCTTCTTCATTTATAGTCTGTTCAGCAGGCTAGTGTGTAATGGGTTTGGGTTAAACACGTTACATTACTGTTAATATTCACCAAAATGATCTGTTAATTCTTACCTGACACAGACATGTTAGTGATGTGTTCTGGCATTTCTATTTTTTACTGTTTCATCTTAATTGCTGTCATTATTTTTTGTTGTACCCTTTAAATGTATGTATAAATATCATAACCGTCAATAAACTCTAAATCTCTTAAGATCATTGTGACAGTACTGTCTGTAAAATATGCAGTGCAACGGACGCTACAACTAACTTTCTCCCTGTCATGGATGCCAAATGTTTTTAAAACTTTTGTAACCCACGCAAAGTTCTTTGTAATATTGATTTCCACTGTTTAACCCCTTAAGAGCTGTTTTTTCTCTTTGTACCCTCCTGGACCAAGGCAGTTTTAACATTTTTGTGGTCCTTGATTTTAGCTTTAAATTTATTTTCTCTCTTGTTGTTTGTTAATTTTTTTGGGAAGGGGGTTAGGGCTTTCTTTAGATACCATTTTTATCATTTCATCTAACTCTCTTTTGAAGAAACCAAATACAAACGGGCAATGTTGAGGACTGTAGATGCAGTGGTCCACCAAGGAACCTTAGTGCAGCAGATGAAAGACACATAATGCTTACTTTCTTTCAGAATCGGGAGATGTCCAGCAGTCTCATCAACTCAGCATTGGCTGAAACCAATGGTACCCAGATACATGCATCTACTGACTATAGAAGTCTGGTCTAAACTGTTCTTCACGGAAGACTTGCAGTCAAAAGCCGTACCTCGAACATGCAAACAACGTGTGTACAAGTGTGGGGCTGCATTTCTGCAAATAGAGTTGGGGATTTGCTCAGACTCAATGGTTTCTTCAATGCTGAGCAGTATGGGCAGATACTTATTGATCATACAATACCATCAGAGAGGCACCCGATTGGCCTCAAAGTTATTCTGCAGCATTAGCTTCCACGTTACCTTTATTCTGGTTTGATCTCTGTCCAACATTACAAAATGTAGCTTGTGTTTACATATATATTTATTCATGTAGATGTATTTACTAGAAGCAATAATACCCCCAACCAAGACCCTGGGTTATCAGTTTTACCTGTTCTTTTGCTATGTAGGCGATTGCTTCAAGTGCCCCATAACCTTTTGTTATTATCAGACATGTTGAACAGATAAGATTGTTTTTGCTTGACCAGGAATGCATTTTTTTTTTTACACAGTACATTCTGCATTTATTAATCATTCATTGTACATTTTCAACAATCAATCCTATTCTATCCGAAACACGGTTACTGGTGAACTACAAAAACTGTTTTGAAAAGGCCCATTAATATTAAACAATGTCATTCATTTATTTTGAAGATACGTAAAAATCATTTAACTTTCCACTACTGACCAGAGTACACATTGCAGTTTTTTTGCTACTTTTTCAGGCTTTTTTCAGTACTCCAACCATTTCTACTCTGTAGGATGTTGCATAGCGATGTTGCATAAATGGTGGGAAAGAATTCAAGTTTTCATTAAAGGCACAATAATGGAGTCCGCAGATTCTTATTTTTCCATACTTGTATTCTTGTTTTTTCCACTTGATCATTAGTACTGGAAACTGGTTTGCTGTATCTACATCTTCATGTCCAGTTAAACATTTTCATACCCTTGTCTCTTTTTGTACAAGCAGTAATGTTGGGTGATGAAGACAATGTCGAAGAAAATCGAGAATACTTCCAAACCAAACTTAGTTGGGTCTCCGAATATTAACTTCCATTCACCTGTTTAAAGGAAAAACAGCACTATAATTTAGTGTCATGAATGGTACAGCTTCATTATCTCAGCTACCTTATTACTTTTTTACTCTGACCATAATGTGCAAACCACTACATTTCCATTCCAACAAATCAATCAGCAGTGTATTAGAAAGATGCCCATTAAATCTAAAACAAACAGATCATGACACTTGTTAAGCATTTTTTACATGGTTTAGCTGTTGTAAGCGCCTGCACTGAGGTTACCTATCCTGAGAACAATTTGATGCACAAACTTTGAAGGCTGCTTCGACATTTGTGCAGCTTTCAATGGCAAATAATAATAATAATAATATTTATTGACCTATATAGAATCATCGTACTCCACAGTACTGTACAATGGGCTAAAATGTGTTTAAGAATTTGTGAGCTGTTTAAATAGATCATATTATGTTCCGTATACACGCCCATTGTACACTAAACTCGTCAATGGACAAGATGCAAGCATTGGCTTATGGTTAGAGTCCTTTTCACTGAAGATAAAAAATTGCACGGTTTTAATATCATCGTTTTTATACTTACCATTGTTATAAGACTGTAAAAACATTTGGATTATACTGAAACTTCATCCTATAAAATCTAGCAGAACATTTCCGATACTCCATCCTTCAGTGCTTTTCCGACAGAAGTTCATGTAAGCCTGGGAAATGCAAATTGTGTTCCATATAACATAATAAAAACAAACAAGTTGATGGCGAGTAATGAATCAAACAATGTCTAGGTCTCTACACATCTTAAAAGACCTGTTCCACCTAGGGTGCCTAATAAAATATTGCCAGATACAAGTTGCATCATGTAAAGGGAGGAAAGCGGAGCCTGCCATTTTATTTTCTGCCAGACGTGAAAACAGCTTTCATTTTTTTATTGCTGTGCTACTGTTAAGTCGCTGAAAGGATTTGAAAAATAATCTACAGAAAAAGAGTATAATATTTAAAAACAGAAATACGTTTATTCAACGTGTATACAAGAGTAGTGCAAAAAAATGTAAGTATTTGGGGAAAAAAATTGCTAGATGGAACAGCACCTTTAGGCAGATTCATGGTGACACTCCTTTCTACAGATCAACATTACATGCTGGTGTGTAAATGACGATTACAACTTTCAGCAGCAGAACTTTCTCTAGTTTTACATTACAAGACGCTGTATCAGGTGTTATTTACAGACCCTCGTAGATTATTTGAAAAGATCTGTAGATCTTCCAGATAAGCTTGAGTGCAAGTGAAAATAGTTAATAATCAATGTATTGCTGATTGAAGATCCATGTAACGTCAACACTTTACCTGAGGGAAGTACTTCATGGGCGTAATGGCCAACTTAATGTGCGAGAAGCAGAATAAGAACTGCAGCCACGTGACCTCCCCAGCCTCGGCCACAATCAGCATGCTGAAAGCAAATAACCAGGCAATGACAAGGAGGCCGATGGCTACTTTGGAAACTTTCTGGATGCCCCGCTGCGAAAAAAAAATACAAGTCTTTAAAATGTATATGTACTGGCAACATTGGAGCTGATGCACAAAGTATACAGAAACAGTAAAAAACAAATAACGCTGGGTATAAATGTCTAGCATGTATAATGTTCTGTTTTTTTACGCAATGCATTCCACGATGGTGAAAGTAATCATTTTTGTAAATAATAAAGTCCTCCTGTACCCCCTGTGTAAAATGCCCGACAATCAATGGTGTTTTTCTGTCTAGACCTGTTCCAGACCAGTGCTCCCTGCCCCTTTAAGTATTTACAAAGCTCAAGCATAAAGTGGATTGTGACCGATATTCAGCAAAATTCAATTTACAAGAAATGTTTAGTTCTGTTGATGTCACTCACTTCGTAAATGCAGCATTGAATGATAGTAATGATCGTAAGCAGCACCGCATGGAGGCTGAAAAAAACTTCATTTGAATCCACTGGGCTGACTCCGTTGGGATACATCTGAAGAAATTCTTCCTATAATAATAGTTCCAGACATAGTTTAATGAACTGCCCGACAGATTAGCAGAGGAAATTAAAAACCTACCCTAATGCAGTGGTTCTCAACCCGTGTATCCTCAGGACTCACATTTGTCTTTGCTCATTAAGCCGTGACCCAAAAATAACCTCAGAAAAGCTGAGGGAGTGGAAAGGCTGCCCGCGGGCTGCAGCAGGAAGAGGGGAGGAGCAATCAGAAAAAAACTTTATTCAGCTTCCACTAGGAACAGACAGCGACTGCAAACCAATCAAGCAACTTGCTTTGCGGTCGGGGGGTAATACTAAAGTACATGCCGGACCGGAGGCTGCCTGATGGCCCTGATTGTTGCGGCCACGGTCCTGACAGCCTGCTGCTCGCGGATTGCCGCTAGAATGTGTAAGGCAGCCCCAGGAAAGCGGCATTTTCCCGGTATGCCTCCAGTCCGGCCCTGACCCTCCGCGACCCCCTGAAGACAGGGTCGCGACCCATGAGTTGAGAACCACTGCCCTAATGTATGATATCCAGAACAGCCCAACATTGAAAACGCTGTATGCAATGAAACCAGGGAGATTCAATGCCAAAAAATCAAAACTCAGTCCCACAACACTGCAATTAACACAAAACATTATTATCATTACTGTCCACAGTAAAGCCGGGGTATACGGTACAGCTCAAGCACAAAATCGCACTGCTTTCCCCCATTGGGAGTTGGTTTGCTAATAACTGCAGATAGAAATTGATTAAACGATATTCATAATTATCCTTCTTCAAAGCAAAGCAAAATGCAGCACAAAGCCATAACCATGAAACCACCGATAAAAATAATCTCTACATTTACAAGCAGTTGGTCTAAAATGCTGTATAGAAAGAACGTGTGTGTTCTTGAAAACTATAAACTTTTTCTTTCCTGCCCTACAAACTTTTAAGAATAGCTAGCTATAGATAGATAGATTTGCCCTTTCTGGCCACAAATTGAATTCCATATAGAAGGTTTTTTTTCCTCCCATACAAAAGGGTTTTTTTATATTATGTATTCTAAATGTTAAGCATTCCAGATTTATTTTAATTCCTTTCATTGCTGTATTGTATAGCTATGCACATGTTTTCAGGTTTGCATTGTAACGAAGTAGCATAGAACCCTAGGTCGCTTAAATAGGGGATCAATTTCTGCTATTCACGGAACGCAGAATTTGATGTCACATAAGAGCCATTCAGCCCATCTAGTCTGCCCTCTCACATCTTAATCAGTCCTCAGTCTCATCTAAGATTCAGGATAGCTTTATACCTATCCAATTCCCTTACTGTATTAGCCTCTACCACTTCTGATGGGAGGCTGTGCCATTTATCTACCACCCTCCCTTTTTTCCGCATACATTTCCTACCAACAAATTCAGCAAGATATATGCCTATAACTAGTTTTCTGCATACATGCTAGGTCATCAGTAACTTCAATTTATGTAAATAGTTGGTACCTTTTCCTTCGCCAGTTCTCAAACACTTGTAGATAAAAGGACACAGACCAGGCCAAGAAATAGATCCAGCCTATGATCTGCTCCAAGACCTCCACAGTGAAGCTATGAATCACCAGAAAACGGACACGTTGTCTAAACAAAAAGATAATATTAATATTATGCTGAGAGTTCATCATCATCAAGAATTTAAATGACAAACCTTTGTTACTGAAAGGCAATATGAGCTACAAGCACATTTAAAATAATGTTGCAGGCATTCCACACCTGCTACTTAAATGTAACAGCTCTACCAAACAAGAAACTGTACTTAGTGTGAAAACAAAAAGTACACTCTCTTTGTTATTATGTCCTGATATGTAAAACCAAAGAATTCATTCATCCGTTCCTTAGCAGGTCTAAAAATTGGGTAAACACAACCTCAGATGAACAACACATGACATATTACAGGTGTCATGATTTAACAAAAATAAAGACAAAATGGAAAACCAGTGTGTGTGAAAAACTAAGTATTAGCAGTTTGCTGGTTTGGAGGAAAGACATCAGCAATGATCTTAGAGAAACAATTGTTGCTGCCCATCAATCTTCAAAGGGTTATAAGGCCATTTCCAAACAATTTAAAAGTTCATCATTCTACAGCGAGAAAAATGATTCAAAACTAGAAAACATTCAACAGCATCCACTGTAAAGAAGGAATGGTCTGATTTTGCTGGAAGAACAATCTACGAAAAGAAAAAAAAATGTTGTTATTTGAATTCAGATTCCAGCTGCTACGAACTTTTTAGGAGCTTACCCCTCAGCAGACTGTTTTCTTGCCACTTTAGTGACAGGAAAGCAGTCGATAGGAGTGCTTTTGACCCTTGTGTGTGGGGAGTCTTGTTAGAATCCGTGGAACTTTTGTGGGAGCCAGTGCTGGCTGGTGGCGAGTATACCGCACATACATGATTATCACACGGCATGAAAAAAAGGACCAAAAGAGTAGAAAGGAAAAGATTTTTTCCCCCTCCCATTATTTCCTTGTATATGCTGGCACTTATTATGGAGTTTGTATTTGTTTTTTGTTAATATGTAATTTAGGGAGATGCTGCCAGTTGCTCCCTGACTGATCAGCAAGTCTCTTCTCCTCTGTTGAATGGTGAAAACATTATGGTTTGAGATCAACAATCAAAACCAAAACAATTTGTATGCGTTTTCTTAAATGCAGACGGAGAATACACCACTTACTTGGTCCGGAAAATGTACAATGGTGACGTTCTTCGAGGAATAGATAAAGTTAAGAGCAAACACAATTGTTTCATTCACAGGAACAGTGAAAAGAAAAAAAATTAAAATCAACCATGCTAATCATATACTGTTCTATACACGATACGACTGTTTCCCCATACGGTTTACAAAGAAAATATTATTATTGATAATAATAAATAATACCGTGATGCTTGGAATTAATCATGTTCCTGGTTCCAAAGGAGTCTTTCAAAACATAGAACCAATACTGAAATCTGACAAGCTGATGATAAAAGATCAGGCTTTTGTAGAATAGACCAACCATTCAGGCAAAATATATTCTCCTACCATGGCCACATTTTAGAGAAGGTGCACAGAGTTTGGTTAGGGTTCCCGTGTTCCAGTTACAAGTAAGAAAAAGGGAGACTGCAGCCACCATATGCACTTTAATGCACATGATAGCCGAGATGTCCTTTCTTTCTTTATTTTATGTCGTTTTTGCAAATGCCTGGGGGATTCTGCAACATCCCCATTTGCCCCTTTCTCCACCCCAGCTATTTCCCATGCAGAGATGCGTTCAGCAATGTGTTTACTTCCAAACCTAGAAGATCCATAATTGGACTGGATCAGATATATACTTGTAACCATGGTAACCCATGATTTTGCTTTCCCATCATATGATTTCTTTTAACTATTTAAAGACTTGGCCAGTTGTGGCTTATGCTTTACTGAGGTATAATATTAGAGGAAGAGTCACTATTTACACATAGCTAGAAACAGCAAAATGTTTTTCCTTTATTTAGAAACACAGAATTCGACTGCAGAGAAGAACCATTCGGTCCATCAAGTCTTCCAAATTGTTCCTGATGCAAAAACTCAGACTTTAATCAGTCCTCGGTCTTGTCTTAGATTCAGGACAGTTTTACCTCATGCATGCTTCAATTTCCTGAATGTTTTTGGCTCTACCACTCCTGCTGGGAGACCTTTCCACGTATTTACCACCATTTCAGTAAAGTAAACACTTTTTTTGCATTAGATATTAAAAGCTACATGCCAACTGCTGTTATATGGTTGGATAGGGATTATTTTGATAACTGTATGTGGCACTGATGGAGTTTGCATTGAGTGCCAGCTTTTACACATATCTAAAACATGAAAAGCCATAAACTATTTGTGCCATTTGAAAATAGCAATAAATAAATAAATAATGACCTGGACTTCAGAAGGGACAACCAAAAACGACTTTTTAACACTCATAGGCAGTTATGGTTGAGATGGACGAAAATGGAACTTACTTTGCATTTATACTTATGTTTTTGGAGCTTCCTTTTTCTAATGTAACTACATCCGGTAGAGAAATCCTAGTAGCAGCATCATCCCATGGAACGGCGGATGAAGAGTCGGCATCTAAAACATAAACGAGTCTGCTAAAGTGACACGACCTTCGTATAATTAGCTAAAGCATGCTTAGAGTCCACTTACCACAGAACTTTGGTATCTTCAGCAGGCAGCAGAAAATAAACACCAGACCATGTATTGTTAGTGACCGGTCCATGGTTCTATCTTCAGAAGCAGAGGGGGGAAAAATAATCACGTACATTTATGCCCTACTTCCCCCACGAGCCAGAATCACAGCTGATCCCAAAGTGTTCAATCTGCCCCTCTTCTGGAAGTTGAATTTGGTGGTTTGGTTACTCTTCACTTAAATCCTCACCAAACTTCTGGTGCTCTGCTTCCTTATCCATCATCCCTTATTAGTTTACTGTTGCACCAATGCGTCTCATCAACCCGAAATCAGCCTAGGACTGCAGATCCATGTGATAGAGCCATTACCTTTTCAGTATCATCCTAGACCTTAATTTGGAACCAAGTAACAACCACACAACCATAGGGTTCTTCACCATCACCGACACATCACTGCGGTCCTCCAATTGGAGTGTCTGTGTTTACATCCTATGTCCCAATAACCATAATTCAATAACGAGGAACCCAAGTCTACCCAATAATGCTATGTCTAGACATCGCAGTGGGTGTCCCATAATAATAAACTCCTTCTGGCTGTGGGTTAATCTGACTGCCCTATAGCCAGAGTCTTACATGTTACTATGGATCCATATGCCTGTGTCAATTTACCATACTACCCTATAGCACCACAGGTCATTATTATTATGAGTGACTGATTTATCACCATACTCTGTCATCTGATTGGGGTCTATAGGATTCTTTCCCATCAGCCCCACACTGCCATACACCCTGATCTATTAAGTAATATGACCCTGTCCCATAGCCATAGGGCTCCGTCTTACCGTACATCCTCGCTCCTCTATCCGCATATTATATATCAGATCTTATACCATCCCTACTACTCGGGTACTATAAACTTCCATTTCCAACCTCCATTCACGTGACTAAACACCCTCACTCGTCACATGACTCCGCCTGGTATCGCCTAACGCCCCCGATAAGATGGTGCACCCTCAATAAATCAACCCTTACCAGGCTCGCTCACCTACTCCCTGCTCCCATATCACCGTCCAGGACGCTTTATTCACTCGCTAGTCGCTACTCTGCGAGCTGTCAATCTCCATTCCTGGCCCCGCCTATCGGATGACTTTACTTCACGAGGCGGAAGTTGACTAAAACTTCGGCTTTTGCGGTGGCTGTCATAAACGATGGACGGGCAATCTCTGGTGTTGGGTATTGACGTTGGGGCATGTGGTGTGCAGTAGGGCTGCAACTAACGATTTTTGGATTAATCGGATAAAAAAAATGAATGTACATTTTTCATTTATTTAAAATAATTTAATAAGCAAATGATGTTAAATACAAACAGCAGAATAAAAAAAACTTTGATAAAATGCATTTCTTGTCTTTATTTCCCAACCAGCCCCCCCAATTTATGCACATTTGAGCCTAGGCTTGCCACGCTGCCTCCCAGACATGCCACGCTGCCTCCCAGACATGCCACTCCACGCTGCCTCCCACATATACCACTCCACGCTGCCTCCCACATATACCACTCCACTCTACCCCCACATATGCCACTATGCCTGATACGCCTTATACCCCCTGATACACCACTCCATCCTCCCCAGACATGCCACGCTGCCCTCCCCACATATGCCTTATATACCGTATATGCCTTATACCCCCAGATATGTCACTTCATCCTCCCCAGATATGCCTTATACCCCCCCAGATATCTCATAGTCCCCTCATAGAGTCACAGACCTGTTCACAGCACACTGACACCATACTTTTATAAATAAGTACTGGGTTAATCTTCACTGCCCCCAGGATTTAGATTCCCTTTAGTCTGTCCCCCTTTAACTCTAACTGCGCCTTAAGTTAACTTTATTAAATTAATTAAATTAACCCTCAGTCCTCATCATTAAATTAACCCTAAACACCCCATTAACCACAGCATCCCCTAAATGAACCCTAAAGACCCCCATCAACCACAACAGCCCCTAAATTAACCCTAAACACCCCATTAACCACAACAGCCCCTAAATTAACCCTAAACACCCCATTAACCACAACTGCCTCAAATTAACCCCAAACACCCCATTAACCACAGCTGCTCCTACATTAACCCTAAACACCCCATTAACCATAGCTGCCCCTAAATTTACCCTAAACACCCCATTAACCATAGCTGCCCCTAAATTAACCCTAAACACCCCATTAACCATAACTGCCCCTAAATTAACCCCCACCTCCCCTAACTTTCAGCAGCCCAAATATTAATTTTATACTTACAGTTAGATGAGTGTCACAGCCATGTGGTTCTGGCCTTCTGGGAGAAGGAAGGGGCGGGGCCAGTTGTCACAGTGATTACAGGGAGGGACTGGTAAGTAGGAGCTGCTGCTGTGAGTCAGACTAAACGGATTATATAATGAGGGGTATTTTCAGAGCATTTGCTCTGAAAAAACCCTCGTTTTATAATCGATAAAAATCGATTCAACTAATCGATAATGAAATTCGTTGGCAACGATTTTCATTATCGATTATTATCGATTTTATCGATTAGTTGTTGCAGCCCTAGTGTGCAGCCAGAGCCAAGATACTCATGCCGGGGTGCAGTGTGATTGGGGGTTACAGGTGAGGGGTGCCGGCTCAGTTTGACGTGCCTTAGGGTAAACGTGTTTTATTTTCTTACCACAATCAACTGGGTTATCGGGTGTAAACGTACTCTAGGTATAGCTGTGACCAAATGTTGGTAAAAAGGACTTTATTCACTAAATGGAGAGTTGGCAATTGTGGTTTCAACTCCTCCACTTCAGGGTTAACACTGACAGTCCTCCACAGAAAGAATGGGTGACCTGGCCCTGCATAATGCATAATTCAATGGGTGAGGATGCTGTAAAGAAACTTCACTGACTTAGCTATATATTATACCAGGCTTTGACAAACCCTGGGTGTCATACACATTCATTCTAACTCTATACATATACGCACACATGCACCCTTGCCTTGTGGAGAGCTGCCTGCTCCTGCCTGTCTATCACTGCACGGTCACATAATGCGAGCTCCTGGATGCCATGCACCCGCCTCAGCATCCCCTTGTAGCCCAGTTTGTGTGTGGGAGGGCACCTTCCTTGCTTCCTGGGGGTGCTGGATATCCAGCTGCCCATGTTATGTGACTCTGTGCCAATAGGGAGAAAGCAGCAGACAGCCCGCACACAGGTATATACCGTATTTGCTTGATTATAAGACGACCCTGATTATAAGACGACCCCCCAAAATCTGAATATTAATTTATGAAAAAAAGAAAAAGCCTGAATATAAGACGACCCTATAAGAAAAAAGTTTCACCAGTAAATGTTAATTCATATAAACTATGTGAACAATTGTCTGTTAATAAAAGCTATGATTGAGAAAAATATTTTGTTTTTATTTCCTTTTTTTCAACCTGCCCCCCCAGTTATGCACATCTGCCCCCAGGCTTACCACTCTGCCCCAGAAATGCCTTATACCCTCTAAATGCCACTGTGCCCCATGATACGCCTTTTAACCCTATATATGCCACTGTGCCCCATGATATGCCTTTTGACCCCCCCCCTCTATGTGCCACTCTGCCTCCAGAATTGCCTTATACCCCTATATGCCACTCTGGCATTTAGCGGGTTAAAAGGCATATTATGGGGCAGAGTGGCATATAGGGAGGTATAAGGCATTTCAGGAGGCAGAGTGGCGCATAGAGGGTTAAAAGGCATTTCTGGAGGCAGAGTGGCATTAAGGGGGTTAAAAGGCATTTCACAGAGCACTCTGCCTCCAGAAATGCCTTATGCCCCCCCCCATTTAACACTCCCTCCCCCTCCCTCCTCCAAACGTACCAGTGCTTCTGAGTCACCGGTGCTTAGTCCGGGCAGCGTGTAGAGCTCTACGCGCTTGAGCGGAACTTGTCTACGTGAATCGTGTAGAGCTCTACATGCTGCCCGGACTAAGCACCGGGGACTCAGAAGCACCGGTAAGTTGGGGGAGGTAATAACACAGAGCATTTGCTCTGGAAAAAACCTTGTCTTATAATCGGGCAAATACGGTATATATATATATATATATATACCGTATTGGCTCGGATATAGGCCGCCCCCGTATATAGGCTGCACCCTAAAAGTTTGGTGCTTTTTAAAAGAAAAAGTTTTTCTTGCTGCCACTCTGTCCTCCCCCTCCAAGATACGCTGCCGCTCTGTCCTCTCCCCCTCCCCGAGATACGCTGCCACTCTGTCCCCCCCCTCCTCGAGATACGCTGCCACTCTGTCCTCCCCCCCTCGAGATACGCTGCCACTCTGTCACCCCCCCACCCCGAGATATGCTGCCACTCTGTCCTCCCCCCCCGACTTACCAGAGCAGACTCCCGGGTGTCTTACAGGGCCGGAGGGGGACATCTATGCACAGCGTGTATACAACTCCCGGTGCCGGCACTCAGCGGAAGTGCCGGTACCGGAAGTTGTATACGCGTTTTGCGTAGATGTCTTCCGCCGGCCCTGCAAGACACCCGGGAGTCTGCCCTGGTAAGTCGGGGGGGTTAGAATGCATCGTCTGCACGTTCACCGGCAACGGCGCATCGCCGCTGCCGGTGAACGTCCGTGCGATGCGCTTAGACAACCTCCCGTGCCGGTACTACCCCGTGGGAAGTGCTGGCAGGGGAGGCTGTCTGAGCGTATCAGACAGTAGGATGCAGGTCCCCTGCACCGCTGCGGGGGATCTGTATCCTAACCCCGCTGCCTGCCCGGCGCCCGGGACTGCATGTCCCGGGCGTCGGGCGCTAGACCCCGAATATAGGCTGCACCCCCACTTTAAAGACTTAAAGTGGGGGAAAAAAGTGCGGCCTATATTCGGGCCAATACGGTATATATATATATATATATATATATATATTAATATTGTTATTTAATTTTATTTGTCCTATTTTGGTATGTTACTTACTTTAAATAAAAGCGTGAGATTTTTTTTTATGGTGGGGGGTCATATTCGGTTTTGACCAGGAAAATGCTGCATTTTCAGTTTCAGTCCAGAATTTTTGTTTCGGTGCATCCCTACTACTAAGCCACACAAAGAAGTGGTAGGCCTACACCACATCAATGTTTGACTTAGTATATAGCGATAGGAGTTATGCTGGACTATTGTCAATGTCTGGCTCAATGTATAGTGATAAGGATTATGCTGTACCACCGTCAATGTCTGCCTCAGTATATAGTGATAGGTGTTATGCTGTACCACCGTCATTGTCTGCCTCATTATATAGTGATAGGTGTTATGCTGTACCACTGTCAATGTCTGCCTCAGTATATAATGATAACAGTAATGTTGTACCACCTTCAGTGTCTGTGCCAGTATATAACAATAGAAGCTATGCAGCTTTAAAATGTGTGTGTGTGGGGGGGTGCCACATACAGGATCCGCCCCAGGTGCCAAATATGCTAAGTACGCCCCTTTGCCAGATCTTGTCCTAACGATACGGAAAACTACTGCACTTAGGCCAAGTAAGAGATTTCCTCCTGGGGAAATTTGTGTAACATATAAAACTGGGCATCATTTACACCTGTTTTTGGTCATTATTTTACATCTAAAATTATCCATGCAGATAACTACAACTTAGTAAATTATTTGTTCCATTGTATTTTTATTTGTACATTTGTATGAATAACTGGTATTAAAAATCTATATTATTTAATTTTCATAGGAAAAACTAACGTGACCTATTTACTTTGGGTGCTGACACAGTGTAGGGTCCCTAGCTATGGCCCCTTTGGTCATTGTAGAGTGCTGTGATATGACATATCCTAGTGTTACTTAAGTCACCTTTAAAGCAGTCTGTGGAGGCTGTACCCGTAAATACAATTTTTGTCTTTTCAATTTGAACAATGAAGGTACTTTCATGTGCATTATTTTAGGAGCCCCCCTGGGACAACGAAAAGGTGAAGGGTATATTAGTGTATGTCTGGTTGTGTTAGTTTGAGTATCTGGGTATGTTTGTGTGCAGGTGGGTTAGTGTGAGTACCTGGTTTTGTGTGTTAGTGCTAAGTGGTGTGTGTGTCTTGCAGTGTGTGTTAGTGCAAGTGTCCCTCCAGAGGTCAGGCACTGGCTCCACCCTTGCCTCTAATAGCCGATCACATCTACAAAGCACATAGAGTAGCAGCGTTATCATCTTTGCCTGCATGATTATTAGGGAACTGGGTGTCAGCACAGAGTAGCCAGCAAATGATTCTCAGACCTTGTATAATTTTCATCAATAATATCAGCAGCATCCATGAATTGGGAGTGCAAAGAGAAGGTTGGACAGGAAAAGAGTGCAACAGACAGAGTGAATATCCTCCATGACATTCTCTCATATAGCCTTCAGTGCGCATCATCCCATGTCTACTCACATGTGAGGTCATGCGTGCAAGGGTTAGAGGGAGGGAAGAAGAATGTGAACTTCACTTGGATGAGAAGGCCACAACTCTATCTGTAGCCTACACCCCCTGTATAACAAAAACAGGGCATTTGGGCAGGTTTACAGCCCACCCAACCTCAGTGTGCTCCAAGTGTGCTGTAGCCTGTCTGAATTCAGTCCATTACCATGAGTTTTATTACCATGCAACTCTGTGATGCAAACACACAGTGAACATTACTGTGAATTTTATGGGGCTCTGTGATATACTCATACTGCATTTAATTGTGAATTTTACCACTGTGGGTCTGTTTGTCTACTGCTTTTGTATTATTGTCAAATTAAGCCTGTATTAAGATGCATTACAAAGCAACAGAGCTATTTGTAAAGCAAACACGGGAGTAATTCTGAGACCAACAATTCAATATTAAGAAATTATTCAATATAGCAGACTGTAATATTACAGAGTAGTGAATCCCACAGTCAAATCTGTGGATGTTCAACTCCATATTTTAAATGTTTTAAAATGTGGCAACATTACAAAACATCAAAATTATTTATTTTATGTGAAAACACAAAATAGATAAAATGTATATCTACATTATTATCTTGGATTTTAACCCCTTAAGGACCGGGCTCATTTTTCGTTTTGTACCCTGTGGGACCTAAGCTGTTTTGACACTTTTGTGGTGCTTGTGTTCAGCTGTAATTTTCTCCTCACCCATTTAGTGTACCCACATAAGTTATATATTGTTTTTTTCAGGACAAGATGGGCTTTCTTCAGATACCATTATTTTGATCGTATCATCTTATTTACTATAAAAAAAAATAAAAAAAACATGGTGAAAAATTGAAAAAAAACACATTTTATGACTTTTATTTGAAAAATCTTTTACTCACCTAAAAAAGCAAGTAAAAAAACTAGCTAAATAGATTCTACTACTTGTCCTGAGTTTAGAAATACAAAATGTTTTTATGTTTTTTTGCAGTTTTTTGTAACTTATAGGGCAATAAGTACAAGCAGCGTTTTATGATTTCCAAATCTTTTAACAAATCTGGTTAGTCTGCCTCCATCTCCTCTTTGGAATATCTTTGAAGCCGGTTAACTCAATTTAACCCATTCAAACCATATATTTTTGAAAACTACACACCCCAGGGTATTCCAAATGCTGTTATTTTAACCATTTCCATGCACCAATTATAGAACTACACTTTGTCAAACTTTGTAATAGTAATTTTTTTTATTTTTTTTTTCACACAAATTGTACTTTAGTTATAGATATACAGGTTCTGGTATATGTCACTGTCAAACAACCCCCCAATATGTGTTCAGGAACATCTCCTGAGTGCAGTGATACCCGACATGCATGGATTTGTCGTGTTGTTTCAGATTTAAAATGCCACATTTGGGAAGTGCGCTTTTTTTCTCCATTTTGGTCAGTCTGTACCTATGCCCTATCTTTGAGCTCGGCCACTCCAATTTACCCCATCAGCCATTTTATTTTCTATATTAGACACCCCTTGGGTATTTGAAGTGCTTTTATTTTAACTCTTTGTTGAGATTTTTGAGAAATTTTAGCACTTGCTCAAAATAATAAACTTTATTTTTTTATTTTATTTTATTTTTTTAATACTTTTTTTATATTTTTTTTACACATTTTGCTGGTACTGGATGGTTCATCTAGTGGCATCACTGCATAATTATTTTTAAATGTTAGCACATTTTTTTTTTCCATTTTTTATTTTTTTTTTGAATATTTTACTAATCACATAGTGATTAGAAAGCTGGGTTCCATTGACTTGCTTGGTTGAATGCAGTACCTGTATTCAACCTGCAAGTGGAGCCAGAGTTCTCTAGAGGGTCTGGAGACTATCTAGCGAACTCTTTCTTCTTTATTGTTTTTTTTCCCGGGCCGCCGCCATCTTGCTGATGGCAAAGAACACCGGCAGCTGTGGCTGTGACCGCTCTCCGGAGCGGTCACAGCCCATCCAAAGGTAAGTGTTTGGTGTCGCTGGATGCCTCCTGATCGAGGCATTCCAGCGACACCATTTAAGTTTAGGAGGCGATCGTTGATCGCCTCCTAAACGCTTTTAAAACGGGGGTCCGCCGCCATACAATGTATAGCGGCTGTTGACGCCCCGGGGAGGGGCCAGACATGGCCCCCGATGCCGATCTCAGCGTTACTGAATGCCTCGACATCGAGGCATTACAGTAACGCCGTTTAAGCGAAGAAAGTGATCGTTGATCACTTTCTAAGCTTATTTAATTTTTTGACGGTTCAGGACCGTCAAAGGTCATTTAGTGACCTTCTTGTCATGACGGTCCTGAACCGGAAAAGGTCGCGAAGGGATTAAAGGTCAAATACATTTAAAAACGTACCTCAATGTCCTCTTTGTGCAACACGGATTCACGTTGGGTGAAAGTAAATGCACGCTCTTATAATAGCTTTTCTACAAGTTTTAACAGAAGGAAAGGGAGGCACCTTTGAAGATGTGTGCATACAACATTAATTTAGGTAGCTTGTAATGACATGGCATTTATACATTTATCTCAGTAGATGATCCTCCCCCCCTCAACCCTATCACACACCTGGCACTATCACTTGTTACAGAACAAACCCATTTCCCTAGGCCTTTTCTTAATGTTTCAAACTATATTATATGCTCTACATCTGGAAATGTTTTTTTTTTTTATTTCAAATTTTATTTATTTGATTTTATACATATAAACAGGATAAAAACAATCAACGAAAAGAAAAAAAAATGTTACATAGATATTATTATGTTTATAATATATATACAGTATATATATTATTAAATACCACATAACAAGGAGAGAGAGAAGAAAAAAAAAAAAAAAAAAAAATTATCCGTCACAAATTTCATTCAGACATAGGCCCTATATATTTCATTATGTATATACATACATTCTCCTCATCTGAGTATGTATATCTTTATTAGTAACAACATTAATTAAAAAAAAAAAGAAAAAAAAAAAAAAAAAAAAGAGAGAATCCATCACAAATTTCATTCAGATATAGGGTCCATATACTTCATTATGTATATATATACATTCTCTCCATTTGAGTATTTATATCTTTGCCAACAATAAAATTAAGTAATTAAAAAAAAAAAAAAGAATCCATCACAAATTTCATTCAGATATAGGGTCCATATACTTCATTATGTATATATATACATTCTCTCCATTTGAGTATTTATATCTTTGCCAACAATAAAATTAAGTAATTAAAAAAAAAAAAAAAAAAAAAAAAAAAAAAAAAGAAGAAAAAAAAAAAGAAAGAAAAGAAGAAAAAGAAAAACCAAGAAAAAGAAGTCAAGAGGGAGAGAAAAAGAGAAAGAAGAGAAAGGGAGCCGAGGGTATACTTATTATTTAAGATCTGTACTAAATGTTATCTAGTTTTAGGATCCAGTCCTCATAAATTTGAATTCTTTTATGGTAAGTCTGATTAATCCAGCCTAAGCCTTTTTCCATTTGTAGTTGGTATAACAATTGGTTTTTAAATTGTATCCAGGAAAAAATATAGTTTTCTTTCCAGTTCCTAGCGATCAAAATTTTTACAGCTGTTAAAGAATGGATTAATAAGATCTTGTTTTCCTTAGAGAGATTGGGTGGAAGCAAATGTAGTAAGGCAATCTCAGGGGATTTGTTTATCTTACATTTAGAGATTTTTATAAAACAATCAAAAACCTTTTCCCACATTTGGCTAATTATACTGCATGACCACCAGATGTGTATAAAGTTGCCTTTTTCTCTATTGCATCTCCAGCAGACATCAGATGTCCCCGGAAACATAGAACTTAACCTTGACGGAGTTAAATACCAAAGATTTAAGACTTTAAAATAGTTCTCTCTTAGTGAAATTGAATGTATTATACTATAAGTTAATGATATTGCGCTTTGCCAGCTTTTTTTTGTGATCGGTGTCTGGATTACTTTAGACCATCTTGAAATAGTATTAATATGATCTATTTCGTCTATTTTTTTTAACATTTCGTATATTCTTGTCAGTATTTTTTTAATTTCTGTTCCATTCAATATATGGCCCATTTTTAATTGATTATCCGAGTCAGCTTTAAAAAGGGCATATTTCAGAATTTTTTTTAATCTTAAATAAGGGAATATTTCTGTGGATGGTAGGTTAAACTGCTGAACTAATTGTATAAATGGTTTGATAGTATTTTCTGACAAAATATCTTTAAGATTTATAATGCCTAGACTTTTCCATTTCGCCAATGATATGTCTGGAAGATTAAGTTCTATAATATCCAGTCGGGCTGTATATAGTATTTTTTCTTTAAGTCCAAGCTTTTTCTTAATTTTGAGCCATTCCTGTATAATGTCTTTAATAATGGTATTATTTCCTCTAAGAATCTTAGTTTTTAATTTAGATTGGAATTCCCATACTCCTATAGACAAATTTTTAATACCTGAAAGGTATTGTTCTAATTTATACCATGGCTGTATAATACTTGTTTCTAATTGTGTATTGTAAATGTGTAATATCATACATGCCTCGTATGCGCGCTCTATTCTCGGGTAGTTCAGACCGCCTTTGTTCATTTTTTGTGAAAGAAGTTTAATTCCCAATCTTGTTTTTTTACCTCTATTAATGAATTTATTAAAGGCCGTTTGTATCATATTCAGCCATGAGATTGGCATTTTTAAAGGAAGATGTCTAAAAAGGTACGTCCATTTGGGGAGGATATATGAATTTACTATATTTATTCTACCAACCCATGAATTCAAGGTGTTTTTCCAGTTATTTAGTAGGTAGTTAGTTTCTTTAATACAAGAGAGAAAGTTTCTCTCCATCAAATTGTGTACCTTTGATGTTAATTTAAGGCCTAAATAATTTAGCTCTTGTGAAACTTCTTTAAATTTATAATCTCCTTGTATTATATGCTTAGTTTGTCCTGATATATTTAAATATAAAATTTCTGATTTGTCTATATTTAATTTGTAATTAGACATCTCTGCATATTTATTTATGGATACTAGTAGCTCTTTAATGGACCGTACAGGATCTTCTACAGTCAGTAGTATGTCGTCCGCATATAAACAAATTTTTTGTTCTTGTTGTTTATAGGACGTACCTTTTATCTTTTCATTAGTCCTTATTATAGTTGCTAAAATCTCAATGGTTAATATGTATAACATTGGTGACAATGGGCATCCCTGTCGTGTGCCATTATTAATATAGAACCAATTTGATTTAATATCTTGTCCCACTATTCTACCAGTAGGATTCGAATATAAAGCTTTTATTGCCGAGAGAAAATTCCCTTCCAGTCCATATGAACTGAAAGTTTGGAACATGAAGTTCCAGTTAATGCGATCGAACGCTTTCTCAGCGTCTAATGCCAATAGACAAGTCTGTCTGCTCTCCACATTAGCAAGGTCTATAATATCAATAATACGTCTTACGTTGTTGTATGTATATCTATTAGGCACAAAGCCTATTTGATCCGGATGTATCATTAAAGTAATTACTTGTTTCAATCTTTCTGCTAATATGCCTGCAAATAGCTTCATATCTTCATTGATAAGTGAGATTGGCCTATAATTGGTAATGACTTCGGCGTTTTTATTTGGTTTAAGTATGGGAATAATATTAGCTCTTAATAACTCTTCTGGGGCATGCCCTGTATTCATTAATTCATTAAATAAAGCTGTTAGATATGTCACGATTTCCCGTTTGAATGTTTTATAAAAGAGACCGCTGAACCCATCTGGGCCTGGGCTTTTATTGTTCTTACTCTTATTTATTATCTTAATAACTTCTGAGTCTTCTATCGGTTTATTTAATTGATTTGTTTGATCTTTATTTAATTTAGAGATAGGTATTGTTTTCAGATACTCTTGAATTTCTTCTAAATTACTATTATTATTCAAATTATATAAAGTAGCATAGTATCTATTGAAGGCCTGCCCTATAGATTCAGGAGAGATATAGCTCCTATTATTTTCAACAATTCTGTAAATACGCTTATTAGCTTCTTTTTTCTTGAGCCTATTAGTTAGGGCTTTATCCACTCTGTTATTTTTAAAATACCATCGTTGTTTTAATTTTTCAAGGTTTCTACTAATTTTATCAAATTCTAAATCTCTTATTTTCCCCTTGAGATATTGAATCTTATTTGATCTAAATTTAGTAGGAGATAATTTATTCAATTTGGTAAGATCGTAAAGATTAATATATAGGGTGGGTAGATCTGGGCCTCTTTTGTTATTTTCTATTTTACTAATTTTAATAAGATAGCCCCGAACAACACTTTTAAAGGCACACCAAAGAGTGGAGCGAGAAATTAATTTATCGTCATTTTCTTGAAAATATAGGTCTATTAATCTTTGTAACGATTGAATATGATGTTGTTTATTCAAGATAGAATGATTTAGCCTCCAATCTCTAGGGATTTTTTTCGGATAATTAGAAAAAGTCTCACACACAATAGCATTATGATCTGACCATAAAATGTCTTTAATAAAATTTTTTTTAGTATTGTTGATTAAAGAGTAATTTCCAACCATCAGATCTATGCGCGCATACGAGGCATGAGGTGCGGAAAAATGTGTAAATTCCCTTATTGTAGGATTAAAAACTCTCCAATTATCATATAGATTATTTTTTTTAATAAACTGGTTTAATCGTTTAGACATTCTTACTATTCTTTGGTCAATGGTCTCACCTCTTCTTAAGATTTTATCCATACTACTATCTGGGATAGAATTGAAATCTCCTGCCATAACTAGAACTCCCCTAATGTATTTCTCTGCTTTTTCATATAGCTCTTCTATAAATTTAATAGAGCCCTTATTTGGGGCATATAAATTAATTAGGGTATGTAATTGGTCCTCTATCTTACAGACCATAATAATATATCTAGCCTCTGTATCAATATCTTTATATATAATTTCAAATTTAACACCAGTAGAGATTATTATAGCTACACCTTTCTTTTTTTTAAATTGCAAAGAAGAAGCAATAACACTAGAAATTTGTTTACCCTTAATAGGGATTTCATGGGAATTGAGCCAGTGGGTTTCTTGTAAGAAACATATGTCAATTTTTTCTTTCTTCAATAATTTCATTAATGAAGATCTTTTATGAGGGCTGTTTAATCCCTGAGTATTTAGTGAAAGGAAACGTACCATCTTTTTCGTATTGACCACTTATACCCCCGGCTCAGAAGATTAAGAAAGAGAAAAATGAAAAATAGAATATAAAGACCTAAACAGAGAAAACAATTAAAAGGGAGAAAGGAAAAGTGTCTCCTATATCCCAGACCTACGTAACTTAAGGTTATGAAGGCCATAAGCGGTTCATCCCCTCTACCTGAACCGAAATTCCTGTGCCTCATAATGTGAATATTCACTTTATGAAGCTTACCCTTTGCGTGGTCCCTTTGTTAGAGTTCGGGACTTATTTATTACCTTTTGATCCAAAAAATTGCTACCATAGGAGAGCACGTTTATATATCAATTCCTACTCAAAATATATATGCAAATCAGAAAGTGAGATTATATTCACTCCTTGAAAAAAAAAAAAAAAATAAAAAAAAAAATTCTAATAAATAAAGTGCATATAATACAGTTTCATTAACTAATTCATTTTTATAATTGTGGTTATGAATTCCGTAAATTTTTTCTATTGATGACGACAAAGTGCAATATCTGTATCCTACCACATTTCCTTCAATAAAGTGCATAAATAACAATATATAAAGTGCATGTGTCATAACATTCAATAAATAAATTACATGTGTTACCATTTCATTAGATAATACTTTTTCATTTCATTATAATAATACATTCATCAAATTATTCTTCTCTTAATAGTATTAATGTGCAATGTCCTCCCTCGTGCTTCGTTTCTTTTAATAAAGTATTACGTTATCATGTTTAGAGTGTAATAAAATAAAAAAAAAATTATTAAATAAATAAATAGATAAATAAATATATACATAAATAAATACAGTATCTGACTTCAAAAGTTATAAAATAAGAAAAATTTTTGTCCTATCTTATACACCTAAAAACGTTGTATTGAAAATTTATAATAGATATATTAGAATTTCATTAAGTAGTTCCTTATCATTTAAATATCATAAAAAAAAAAAAAAAATTTAAAAAGATATATATATAATAATAATATTAATAATATTAACTTCAGAGTGCATTATCTATATCCTACCACATTACCTTCAATAAAATACTTAAATAACAATATATAGAGTGCTTATATCATGTCATTTCATTAAATAATAAATTTTCATTATAATCATAAATTCATCAGATTATCCTTTTTCTTAATAATATTAAAGTGCAATATCCTCCATCATACATAATTTCCTTTAATAAAGTAATAAAGTGTTATATTATCATTATTTAGAGTATATGTGTGTAAAAAAAAAATAAATAAAAATAATATATATAAAAAAAAAAAAAAAAATATTTAATAAGTAAGGTGCTAAAGTGCGATAATGAAAAGAGCATTATTTATATCTCACATCATTTTCTTCAATAAAGTGCTAAAATGACAATATAAGTTAATTAAGCTATTATTTTGAAAATATGATTACTTTATCTATCTTCAAAGCTTTTAAAGTGCTATAATAGAAATTTTTAAAGTGTATATATTAGAAATTCATTAATATATCATTTTTCATTAATTGTAATCATTAGATCAGCAAATTCTTATCTATTGATATTATTGGTGTCCCACCAGCTTTGAGCTGTTATAATTGAATTAAAAGTTAGAGTTCTATTTCCATAATATATCAAAAGATTAGAAGCTGAGTCCCACTTGTATCTAATTTGTTTCTCTCGTAGGATTCGAGTTAAATCTTTATACTGGATACGAAGTTGTCTTGTTTTTCTGGATAGGTCTTGTAAAAATATTATATTTTTAAAAGTAGGATCTACTGCAGAGTATGCTCTTGAGGCTTGATAAACTTTCTGTCGGGCTTGGATCGAAGAGAATCGGATTATTACATCCCTGGGAATATCTGCAGGGATTTGCTGAGGTTTTGAGACTCTATATGCTCGTTTAATTAAGGGCAATTCTTGGGTTTTCTCAATGCCCATTTCCTGAAAAAGTTTCATAAGTTGGGGGAGGAGGTCTGACGCATTGGGTTGTTCTGGTAATCCTCTTATGCGGATATTTTTACGACGACTGATATCTTCCATAGCAGTAATTTGCATTTCCAATTTTAATATTTTGTCTTCTGAAATTTTTAGCTTATCTGATGTATCCTTTAAGTCAATTTCTAATTTATCCATTTTATTCTCTATCAAGGCTATATGTTCGCCAATCGAAGTAATCTTTTTAGACATTTCTTCATGATGATTTTGTAGTTCTATTTTTATCTGAGTTAATTGATGTTCTGCGCATAGCTGAATGCATTGTTGCATTTTGGCGTGTGAGAATGAATCATCTTGTATTTTTAAAGATTTTATGGCTTTTTCCTGTGCTGTTGGATCTAAGTACACCTCAGAGTCTTCTAATATGGACGATATTGTAGTGGAAATTGAGTCATCAGGATTTGTGTGTTGTTTTTTGTGATATTTGGAGAAAATATTGACGCTGTTTTTCTTTCTTTTTTAGAGTCAGTATTTCTTTCCTTCCTCTTTTCCTCAGCATTTCGTTTTTGTGACATTTTTTTTTTTTCTTTCTTCCTCCCTTTTTATATCTTTTCCTTTCTTTTTCCTTATCTTTTTTCCCTCTTCTCCCTTTTCCTTTCCTCTTCTCTTCCCTCTCTTAGTCCTGTCTTCTTTATTGCCTCTTTAATTCTCTCCTTAGTGCAATTTTGGTTTTAAATGTTGTGTCTGCATATAATTTTCTAACTTTTCCTTTTGAGTCTGACCGTCTGTAGATTGAGTTTCTATCTCCCCGGAACTATAATTAGCCTTAATTATTTTTATTTTTACAGTTCCTCTCTCTCGCTTCCTCTATGCCTTCTCTTCACTCTTTTCTTATGTCTTTTAAACAGGTTTGTAAAAAAAAAAAAAAAAAAAAAAAAAAAAAAGAATAAATATTTGATAATATATAGCAGCGTTTTAAACAATGTCTGATGCAACGAAAAAGTACTTCATAGTTTTTATATTCAGACTCACTGCGCCCGGATTCGGCTCCACTCCGCAGGGTGTCCCAGCACGTGTGCTTGAGATTCTGCTCGTAGTTCTGGAGGGATAAATTTTAGCTTTCTGAATCACCTTTGCGCCGAGTTCAGTACTTTATATCAGGATTTCCGCCATCTTTCCTTATCATTGTGAGTGTTGATTCTCGGTAGTGAGTGTTGATTCTCGGTAGTTCAGTTGTCCTCGGTGTTAGAATATCCAAGGGAGAAGGAGTCTTTCGTAAAATAAATGAAAAGAGGTAGCGAGTAGCGAGAGAGCGAGAGAGGATGACCACGGAACTGAATCTGTCCGGTATAGCTCAGTCTTTCCTCGGGCGTCAGTCAGACATCGGCTGGAGAGAGTATGCAGACCTTAGTTTGCCCGCGAACTCAGGACGCCGCCCCTCTGGCGTCTTACGTCATCACGCTTCCCCCGCCTGGAAATGTTTTAATGCCTTAAGGACCGGGCTTTTTTTTCTTTTCTTCCTTTCGTGTCCAAGGCTGTTTTAACATTTTTGTGGTACTCGTGTTTAGCTGTAATTTTCTATTATCATTTAGTGAACCCACACAAGTTAAATATTGGTTATTTTCAAGGTGTTCTTTAGATACCGTTATTTAACCATATAATCTAATTTAAAAAAATGGTGAAAAAAAAACACTTTTATAAAAAAAAAGAAAAGAAAAGTTACTCATCTAACAAACCTGATAGACAGGTGTTGTGGTTTTACTATGCCCATGATCACTGAGGCCAGGAATTGACAGGCTTTTCTCTGTTAAGACTGCTGGTTTATTCAGGTTCCATAGCCTGAATTTTGACTGGATTTTTGGACTGATATTCTGTGACCAGTCTCTCCACAATAAAAACATTTTTTTCTGCATTTCCTCTGAAAGGCTCAGGTTTAAAGCATTGGAGTTTTCTTATACATGGTCTTGGAGTTCATATCACTACCATTGTTCTCAACTAAATTTTGTCCACAGATCTGCAGCAGACACTCAGCCAACGTTTCTAATACTGTGGTTATCAATTCACCCCAGACTCCTTATTGTGGCATTTACATTCTGTCACAACCCAGGCCAGGAAGTCAGGGAGGAGCCTAACTTATCTACCCCATGCTCCATGACTTACGACTGGAGTTACAGACAGGAGCTGGAAAGTACAGGCTGGACTGAACTCTGGAGTGTCCTGACAGGACTGGTAAGTGCAAGCAGGAATGAGCACTCAGAAAGGACTATGCACCAAGGCAGGAATGCAACTTTGCATTCCTGCCTTGGTGCCTGGCAGCGTGGCTCTTGGTCAGGGCACTTGGCAGGATAGCCATCGGGCAAGTGGAAATATCCACAAATCCAGTATAAATACTTTGCTCAATTATAAGACAACCCCCAAAATTTGAATATTAATTTAGGAAAAAGAGAAAAAGCCTGAATATAAGACTACCCTATAGGGAAAAAAAAGTTTTACTAGTAAATATTAATTCACATGTAATCATTTTTTGTATTTAATAAAAACTATGATTGAGAAAAAATATTTGTTTTTATTTCCTTTTATTTGCCACTCTGCCCCTGTTATGCACATATGCCTCCCAGATATGCCTTATACCCCTATATGCCAATCTGTCTCCCTAATAAGCCACTTTGCCCCAGATATGCCTTTTAACCCCCTATTTGCCTCTCTGCCCCCCCAGATGTCCATTCTTCACCCATATATGCCACTCTGCCTCCCTGACATGCCTTTTAACCACCTATTTGCCACTCTGACCCCCAGATGTGCCCTATACACCCATATATGCCATTCTGCCTTCCTGACATGCCTTTTAATCCCCTATTTGCCACTCTCCCCCAGATATGCCTTATACACCCCTATATGCCACTCCCCCCCAGATATGCCTTATACACCCATATATGCCACTCTGCCTCCATGATACTTTGAATGACATTTTTGTTTCACTCATTTCTGGCAATACGTTTTTTAATTTAAAAATCCAGAAGTTCCGGTCTCTTTACCCTGTTGCTCATTCTTCAGCATCACGTTGATTGCAGTGTTGTTCAGCATATATCTGACCCTTGGCATTCCCGACTTTCCTTTCGCTCAGCGATTTGGCTTTGCTTCTAACCTATAAATGACCTGGTACAGCTGACTACCTGCTCTGCAATACGACCCCTATTCGTCTAACTACCTGTATAGCGTAAGACCTTTGGCCTATCTGACGGACCATTAACTCTTCGAGTTGTCCCAGGCCAAGTTTCGGCATCCGGAGTTAAAGGTCCATAAAAGTGACTCCATTGGCCGCTGGTTGATGCCAGTGGAGGACATTGTTTTTACGTGGCCCTGTGTTCCTGTATTCCCAGGCCAGAATTGTTTACAAACCATCTGACCTGGACCAATCCTCATGTATAGTTAGATGGGATAACTGGCACACTGAAAAAACTGTGTGATATCTGCTGTCATGCATTACAATATAAAGTACGATTTTCAATTGATGTATCTCTGACCATTTTTTGAATCAGATATTGGTTAAGGGGTTAATTTCACAAGTGTTCTAATCAATTCAAAGCATTGTTTTTCGCAATTTTTTAAATATATATTTACAGTCCCCTTCCTAATAGACTTGCTCCCCATTGTCTCAAGTTCTTAAATAATTGATCATTGTTCATGCAGGACAGCTTTAACCACTGGGCATAATTATAAAGGTCAGCCATGATGCAGAGTTGTACAAGTTTTTTTTTTTGTATTTGCCGGAGTACTGTGCTTCCACCATCAATGAAAAGAAACCAGGAAACCAGGTCTTCAATCTTTTTCTTCTTCTGTGTCTGCACTTCCCCCAAAAGGATGTAGCCCCTTCCTTTCTTCCACCCCTTACTAAAGTCAAGGGTGGGTCATACTTTCTATGATCCCCTCCTACTTAGAAGAGACTCACGGGAGGATTGTGGCCAAAGGCTCAACCACTTCACCCACAAAAAGCCCGGTTTGGGGATCCGGTTCTGTTGCATTTTCAACATGACACAAAAGACAAAATATGTGGCTCAAACCAATTCCACATGTATACAAAAGTGAAGTATGTGAAGGGTAACGTCTGACCCCAGCCCGTGGCTGGCATTATAAAAAGAGTTTTGATCTTCCACAGTGCTAGCAAAAAAGGCTATTTAAGTGGAAAAAAGCAATTGACTGGTTCAAAAGAAAATACAAGGCAGAGAAGCAGAATTGTACAAGTGGTCTGATCACTGTAGCAATAAATAGAATGTGCCCGCACTTTGCACTAGAATTGCTGATTATGAATAAGCAACCTAGAAGTGCTTGTAAAGGGAATTATCACACACAAATACACATGTACATACATAGATTATTCCCTTATATTATTAATTGACCCCCACAAATATCATAACCACTCCCACAAAAATTACAGTATTTCACATTTGCACCCACCAACCTTCCTTTTTTTTAATGTTGCTTTGGGTAATAAAACCATTAGACAATGTGCATAAATATATTAATACTTTATTAAAGTACAAAACAGTTAATTTGCCAGGAAAATATTTATACACCAACTCTAAGGTTAATGATACTATAACTTCACCAAAATAAAGGCTGCTTCTGGCCTCAGAGTTATTCTTCAGCTCGCAGGAGAGGAAAAACCCCCTGTGGAGGAAACCTCTAAGGGACCATGGCTTGAAGAACTGCCCTCCCTCTGGGCTCCACCCTGATCTCTTACCTCCATTCTCACCCCTTCATCCTGTCATTTTTCTTCGTGTGTTCCTCTCCTATTTCCCTCTTCTTCCACCCTAATTTTTCTATTCTAACATTTTTACCCCTTTATCTCTTCTTCCATTTCTCTCCATTTCTCTTACCTCCGCCCCATTCCCTTCTTCTTTTATTCTTGTATTTCTGCAGTTGTCGTCTGCTTCTATTCCTCCCCACTAATGTCTGCTTTCACTTCCCCCATTTCCCTCTTCTCATATCTACCCACTTTTATATCCTTCCGTTCCTTCCATTTTTCTCTTCTCCACCTATCCACCTCTATTTTTCTGTTTCTCCTATTCTATGTACTTCCACTTACCTATTCCCTCTTTTTTCCATTCTCCCCTATTGTCTCTTCTTCCATTCTCCCATTTTCCATTTTTTTTCTTCCATTCCCACATTTCTCGCTACTTCCCTTTCCCCTGTTTGCTCCTCTATCATTTATATTTTATCTTTGATTTCTCCCTTCTGGCATTCCTTTGCCCCATTTGCCTCTTCTTGCATTCCCCTCCCCATTTCCCTCTTCTTCTAATTACAGACCCTATTTTTCAATTATCTCCTATTTCCTATTCTTCCATTCCCCCAGAATTCCTTTGTCACATTTCCCTCTGCTTGTACCCCCTTTTCCCTCTTCTTCCATTCCCCTTCCATTCCATCTGCTTTAATTTCCTCCTTCCTGCATTCCTCCCACAATTCCCTTTTCTTGCATATCCATTTTCCTCTTCTTGCGTTTCTTCCCCATTTTCCTTTTGTATTCTGCCTATTTTCCCTTTTTGTATTCCTTCCCCTACCATTTTCCTCTTTTTACATCTTCTTTTATTTCCCTCTTCTGTCATTCTGTCCCAAATGTTGCTTGTCTTGCATTCCCTCACCTTATTTTTATTTTCTTCAGATTCGTCTCTCAATGTCCCTCTTCTTCCATTTTCCTTCCATTCCGTCTTCTTTTATTTCCCTCTTCTGTCATTTCATCCCTACTTTTCCCTCTTTCCACCATTTTCATCTTCCTGCATACCTCCCCCCCTTTCCCTTCTTTTGTATTCCCTCCCCCCCATTTTCATCTTCTTTAGGTTTTTCTGTCCTTTTCCCTCTTCTTCCATTATATCTTCCATTATATCTCCATTTCCCTTCCATTAGATCTTCTTTCATTTCCACCTATTGCATTCCCTCCCCCATTTCCCTCTTCTTCCTTTCTCCCTATGTTCCTCTTCTTGCATTCCCCTCCATTTCCCTCTTCTTGCAATCACTCCTCCATTTCCCTCTTCTTGTATCCCCCATTTCCCTCTTCTTGCATTGTCCTGTTTTCATTTTCTTGCATTCGCTCCCCCTCATTTTCATTTTCTTCAGGCCCTTTCCCTATTTTAATTATTCCTTCATTTCCTTCTTGTACCCCCCATTTCCCTGTTCTTGCAACCCCCTATTTTCATCTTCTTCAGGTTTTTCCCCTTCTTTCCCCTTCCTTTCATTTCCTTTCTATTCCATCTTCTTTAGAATCTCCTTTTTACATTCTCTCTCTCCATTTCCCTGTTCTTGCATTCACACCTCCATTTCTCTCCCCTTGTAATCCTCCTCATTTCCATCTTCTTGCACCTCCATTTCACTCTTCTTTGCATCCCCCATTTTATTTAATTAAGGATTTTCCAACCTTTTCCATCTCCTTTCAGTTCCCTTTCCCCATTTTTCCCTTCTTGCGTTCCCGTTCCCATTTCCCCCTACTTGCATTCCATACCCTATTTCCCTCTCCTTGTATTCCCCTTCCCATTTCGCCCTTTTCCCATTTGAACCTTCAATGTAATTTGTCTCCTATTTCTTCTTCTTGCATTCCCGCTCCTATTCCCCCTTTTTCCATTATCCCTCTTTCCATTCCCTTCCCAATACATCTTCTTGCATCTTCTTGCATCTATTTTCATCTTCTCCTGTCCTTTTCCACCCTTTGCTTTTCTTTCATTTCCCTTCCATTCCATCTTCTTCCACTTCCCCCTTTTGCATTCTCTCCACAATTTTCCTCTTCTTGCATTCCCTCTCCCCATTTCCATCTTATTTAGGTACTTTCATCTAATTTTTCTCTTCTTCCATTTCAATTACAATCAAATTTCTTTTATTTTACTCTTCTGGTATTCCCTTGCCAAATTTTTCCCTTCTGACATTCCTTGCTCCATTTTTCTCTTCTGGCATTCCTTCTCCCCATTTCCGCTTCTTACATTCCCTCCCCCATTTCCCTCTTCTTCAATTCCCCACCCCATTTACCTCTGCTTCCAATTCCCCACCCCCTTTTCTCCTTTTTTCCATTTCCCTTCCACTTCATTTGTCTCTTATTTCCTCTTCTTCTATTTCATTTTCTTTCCATTCCCTTATTATTTCCTTCTTCTTGCACCCCCATTTCCCTCTTCTTGCATCCTCATTTCACTCTTCTTGCATCTCTCCATTTTCATCTTCTTCAGGCATTTCCACTCTTTTCCCTCTTCTTCCATTTCTCTTCCATTCCATCTTCTTTTACTTTCCCCTTTTGCATTCCCTTCCAATTTCCCTCTTCTTAAATACCGATTTCCCTCTTCTTGCACCCACAATTTCCTTCTTTTTGCATCCCCATTGTCATCTTCTTAAAGTTGTTCCACCCTTTCCCTATTCTTCCATTTACGTTCCATTCCATCTTCTTTCATTTCCCTCTTCTTGCGTTCCCTACCCCATTTTTCCCTTCTTACATTTCTTCTTCTTCCATTCCCCTCCCCATTATCCTCTTCTTCCAATGTCCAACCCTATTTCCCCTTTATCTATTTCCCTTCCATTACATTTGTCTCCCATTCCCTCATCATCCATTCCCACTCCTATTCCCCTTCTTCCATTTCCCTTTGTTTCCATTCCCGTCCCATTTCCATCTTCTTGCACCCCAAATTTCATCTTCTTCAGATTGTTCTGCATTTTCCCTCTTCTTCCATTTTCCTTCCATTCTATCTTCTTTCATTTCCCTTTCCTTGCACTCCCTCCCTCCATTTTCCACTTCTTGCATTCCCTCCCCATTTTCCTCTTCTTCCAATCCCCCCCGTATTTCCCTATTTTTCAGTTTCATCACTATTTCAGATATCTCCTATTTTCGTTTTCTTCCATATTCGCTCCTATTCCCCCTTCTTCCATTTTCCCGCTTTCCATTGCCTTCCCATTTCCCTCTTCTTGCACTCCCATTTCCCTCTACTTTGCATCCCACCATTTTCATTTTCTTAGGGTTTTTCCACCTTTTTCCCCTCTTCTTCCATTCTCCCCTTGTTGGATTCCATTCTCCCATTTCCCTCTTCTTCTGTTCCCCTCCCCATTTCCCTCTTTCTCCAATTCTTACCCCTATTTCTCCCTTTTCCATTTCCCTTCCATCTCATTTGTCTCCCATTCCTTCTTCTTACATTCTCGCTCCTATCCCCCTTCTTCCATTTTCTCTGTTTCTATTCCCTTCCCATTTCCCTTTTCTAGCACCCCCATTTTCATCTTCTTCATTTTCCTTCCATTCCATCTTCTTTCATTTTCCTATTTTTGCACTCCCTCCCTCCATTTTCCCCTTTTTGCATACCCTCCCCATTTTCTTCTTCTTCTTCAAATTCCCACCCCTATTTCCCTATTTTACAATTTCACCATTTCAGTTATCTCCTATTTCCTTTTCTTCCATTTCCGCTCCTATTCCCCCTTTTTCCATTTTCCCGCTTTGCATTCCCTTCCCATTTCCCTCCTCTTGCACCCCCATTTTCCTCTTCTTTGCGTCCCCATTTTCATTTTCTTAAGGTTTTTCCACCCTTTTCCCCTCTTCTTCTATTCCCCTCCCCATTTCCATCTTCTTCCAATTCTTATCCCTATTTTTTCCATTTCCCTTCCATTTCATTTGTCTCCTATTCCTTCTTCTTCTATTCTCGCTCCTATCTCCCTTCTTCCATTTTCCCTCTTTCCGTTTCCTTCCCGTTTCCTTCTTTTTGCATCCACTTTCATCTTCTTCAGGCCTTACCGCCTATTTCCCTCTTCTTCAATTTCCCTTCCATTCTATCTTCTTTTATTTCCCCCTTTTGCACTTCTTCTCCACGTTTACCCTTCATGGATTCCTTCCCCCATTTCCATATTCTTCCATTTTCCACCCATTTACCTCTTTGTTCCAATTCCCAGCCCTATTTCTTCCTTTTTCCATTTCCCTTCCATTTCACTTCTCCCTTATTTCCCGTTCTTCAATTTCCTTTCCTTTCAATTCCTTTCTAATTTCCCTTTGCTTGCAGCACCATTTCCCTCTTCTTTGCACCCCCCATTTTCATTTTTCCACCCTTTTCCATTCCATCCCCCATTTCCCTCTTCTTCCAATTGTTGCCCCTATTTACCACTTTTTCCATTTCCCTTCCATTTCATTTGTCTCCTATTCCTTCTTCCATTTCTTCTCCTATCCCTCCTTGTTCAATTTTCCCTCTTTCCATTACCTTCCCATTTCCCTCTTCTTCCACCTTCTTGCATTCATTTTCATCTATTTCAGGCCTTTTCTGCCCTTTTCCCTTTTCTTTCATTTCCCTTCCCTTCCATCTTCTTCCACTCCCCACTTTTTGCATTCTCTCCCCAATGATCCTATTCTTGCATTCTCTCTATTTTCTCTCTTCTTGCATTGTCTCCCTCCATTTTCCTCTACTTATATTTACTCTTCCATTCCCTCTTGTTGAATCCCCCATTCCCTTCTTTCTGCATTCCCTCCCCCCATTTTCCATCTTCTTAAGGTACTTTCATCTCATTTCTCTCTTCTTCCCTTTCATTTACAATCAAATTTATTCAGGCATTGCTTTGCCCAATTTCCCTTTTCTGGCATCCTTTACTCATGTTTTCTCTTCTTTCTTTCACTCTCCCCATTTCCCGTTCTTGCATTCCATCCCCTATTTGCTTCTTCTTCAATTCCCCACCCCATTTACCTCTTCTTCCAATTCCCACCCCTAGTTCCTAGTTTTTTCCATTTCCCTTCCATTTCTTGTCTCTTATTTCCCCTTCTTTCATTTCTATTCCCTTCTCATTTCCATCTTCTTGCACCCCCATTTCTCTCTTCCTGCAACTCCCAATTTTCATCTTCAGGCCCTTCCATCCTTTTCCCTCTTCTTCCTTTTCCCTTCCTTTCCATCTTCTTTCTTTTGCATTCCCTTCCAATTTCCCTATTTTTACATACGGATTTGCCTCTAATTGCACTCCCCATTTCATTCTTCTTCAATCCCTCATTGCCATCTTCTTCAGGTCGTTCCACCCTCTTCCCTATTCATCCATTTACCTTCCATTCCATCTTCTTTCATTTTCCTCTTCTTGTGTTCCCTACCCCATTTTTCCCTTCTTATAGTTCCTCTTCTTCCATTCCCCTCCCCATTTTCCTCTTTCCAATGTCCACCCCTATTTCCCCTTTTTATATTTTCCTTCCATTACAGTTCCCTTCTTTTTGCACCCCCCATTTTCTTCTTCTTCAGGTCTTTTCTCCCTTTTCCTTATTCTTCTATTTCCCTTGCATTCCATCTTCTTTCAATGTCCCCTTTTTGCATTCCCTCCCATCATTTTCCTGTTCTTCCATTCACTCCTCCATTTCCCTCCTCTTGTAACCCTCCTTATTTCCCTCTTCTTGCACCCCAATTTCTCTCTTCTTTGCATCCCCCATATTCATTTAAAGTTTTTCTGCCCTTTTCCCTCCCCTTCCATTTCCCTCCCCCCAATTTTCCCTTCTAGCATTCCCGGTCCAATTCCCACCTACTTGCGTTCCATCCCCCATTTCCCTCTTCTACTATTCCCCTCCCCATTTCCCTCTTCTTTGCATACCCCATTATAATTTCCTTAAAGATTTTCCACCTTCCCATTTCCCTCTTCTTGCATCTTCTTGCATCCATTTTCATCTTCTTAAATTCTTTTCCGCCCCTTTTCGCCTTTCTTTCGTTTCCCTTCCATTCCATCATTTTCCACTTCCCCCTCCCCCATTTGCATCTTCTTCAGGTATTTCTGTCCTTTCCCCTCTTCTTCCATTTCCCTTCCATTCTATCTTCTTCCATTTCCCCCTTACTATTTCCCCCTTACTATTTCCCCCTACTTACATTCCATCCCCCATTTCCCTCTTCTACTATTCCCCTCCCCATTTCTCTCCTCTTCCAATTCTTACCCCTATTTCCCTCTTTTTTTACTTCCCTTACATTTAATTTGCCTCCTATTTTTTCTTCTTCCATTCCACTCCTATTCCTCTTCTTCCATTTTCCCCCTTTCAATTCCCATCCCTTTTCCCTCTTCTTGCATCCCCATTTCCCTCTTCTTCCATTTCCCTGCCCCCATTTTCTCTTCTTGCATTCCCGCTCACATTTTCCCCTACTTGCATTCCATCCCCCGTTTCCCATCTGTTCTATTCCCCTCCCCATTTCCCTCTTCTTCCAATTCCTGCCCCTATTTACCACTTTTTCCATTTCATTTGTCTCCCATTCCTTCATCTTCCATTTCTGCTGCTATCCCTCCTTGTTCAATTTTTCCTTTTTCCCTTCCCTTCCCATTTCCCTCTTCTTCCATCTTCTTGCATTCATTTTCATCGTCTTCAGGCTTTTCTGCCCTTTTCCTTCATTTCCCTTCCATTCCATCTTCTTCCACTCCCCACTTTTTGCATTCTCTCCCCAATGATCCTCTTCTTGTATTCTCTCTATTTTCTCTCTTCTTGCATTGTCTCCCTCCATTTTCCTCTACTTGTATTTACTCTTCCATTCCCTCTTGTTGAATCCCCCATTCCCTTCTTTCTGCATTCCCTCCCCCCATTTTCCATTTTCTTAAGGTACTTTCATCTCATTTTCCTCTTCTTCCCTTTCATTTACAATCAAATTTCTTCAGGCATTCCTTTGCCCAATTTCCCTTTTCTGGCATCCCTTACTCACGTTTTCTCTTCTTACATTCACTCTCCCCATTTCCCCTTCTTGCATTCCCTCCCCTATTTCCCTCTTCTTCAATTCCTCACCCCATTTACCCCCTCTTCCAATTCCTACCCCTAGTTCCCTTTTTTCCACTTCCCTTCCATTTCTTGTCTCTTATTTCCCCTTCTTCTATTTCCATTCCCTTCTTATTTCCCTCTTCTTGCACTCCCATTTCTCTCTTCCTGCATCTCCCAATTTTCATCTTCTTCAGGCCCTTCCACCCTTTTCCCTCTCCTTTCATTTCCCTTCCTTTCCATCTTCTTTCTTTAGCATTCCGTTCCAATTCCCCTCTTCTTACATACTGATTTGCCTCTTCTTGCACTCCCCATGTCATTCTTCTTCAATCCCTCATTGCAATCTTCTTCAGGCTGTTCCACCCTTTTCTCTATTCTTCCATTTACCTTCCATTCCATCTTCTTTCATTTCCCTCTTCTTGTGTTCCCTACCCCATTTTTCCCTTCTTATAGTTCCTCTTCTTCCATTCCTCTCCCCATTTTACTCTTTCCAATGTCCACCCCTATTTCCCCTTTTTATATTTTCCTTCCATTACAGTTCCCTTCTTTTTGCACCCCCCGTCATTTCCCTGTTCTTGCATTCACTCCTCCATTTCCCTCCTCTTGTAACCCTCCTTATTTCCCTCTTCTTGTACCCCAATTTTTCTCTTCTTTGCATCCCCCATATTCATTTAAAGTTTTTCTGCCCTTTTCCCTCCCCTTCTATTTCCCTCCCCCCATTTTTCCCTTCTAGCATTCCCGGTCCAATTCCCCCCTACTTGCATTCCATCCCCCATTTCCCTCTTCTACTATTCCCCTCCCCATTTCCCTCCGCTTGTAACCCTCCCCATTTCCCTCTTCTTTGCATCCCCATTATAATTTCCTTAAAGATTTTCCACCTTCCCATTGCCCTCTACTTGCATCTTCTTGCATCCATTTTCATCTTCTTAAATTCTTTTCCGCCCTTTTCGCCTTTCTTTCGTTTCCCTTCCATTCCATCTTTTTCCACTTCCCCCTCCCCCATTTGCATCTTCTTCAGGTCTTTCTGTCCTTTTCCCTCTTCTTCCATTTCCCTTCCATTCTATCTTCTTCCATTTCCCCCTACTATTTCCCCCTTACTATTTCCCCCTACTTGCATTCCATCCCCCATTTCCCTATTCTACTATTCCCCTCCCCATTTCCCTCCTCTTCCAATTCTTACCCCTATTTCCCTCTTTTCTCATTTCCCTTACATTTCATTTGCTTCCTATTTTTTCTTCTTCCATTCCACTCCTATTCCTCTTCTTCCATATTCCCCCTTTCAATTCCCATCCTTTTTCCATCTTCTTGCATCCCATTTCCCACTTCTCTGCATCCCATTTTTTCACTTAATTAAGGTTATTCCACCCCTTCCCCTCTTCTTCCATTTCCCTCTCCCCATGTTTGCTTCTTGCATACCCGCTCCCATTTTCCCCTACTTGCATTCCATCCCTTGTTTCCCTCTTGTTCTATTCCCCTCCTCATTTCCCTCTTCTTCCATTTCCCTCCCCCCAGTTCCACTTCTTGCATTCCTGCTTCCATTTCCCCCTGCTTGCATTCCATCCCCCGTTTCCCTCCTGTTCTATTCCCCTCCCCATTTCCCTCTTCTTCCATTTCCCTCCTCCCATTTTCACTTCTTGCATTCCCGCTTCCATTTCCCCCTACCTGAATTCCATCCCCATTTCCCTCTTCTACTATTCTCCTCCCTATTTCCCTTCCCTTGTAACCCTTCTCATTTTCTTCTTCTTGTACCCCCATTTCCCTCTTCTTTGCATCTCCCATTTTCATTTAATTAAGGTTTTTCCTCTCCTTCCATTCCCCCCACCCATTTTTCCCTTCCAGCATTCCCATTCCCAGGTCCCCCTACTTACATTCCATCCCCCGTTTCCCTCTTGTTCTAATCCCGTCCCCATTTCCTCTTCTTCTAATTCTCACCCCTATTTTCCCCCTTTTTCCATTTCCCTTCCATTTCATTTGCTTTCTATTTTTTCTTCTTCCATTCCACTCCTATTCCTCTTCTTCCATTTTCCCCCTTTCAATTCCCATCCCTTTCCCCTCTTCTTGCATCCCCATTTCCCCCTTCTTCCATTTCCCTGCCCCCATTTTCTCTTCTGGCATTCCCGCTCCCATTTTCCCCTACTTGCATTCCATCCCCGGTTTCCCTCTTGTTCTATTCCCCTCCCCATTTCCCTCTTCTTCCAATTCCTGCCCCTATTTACCACTTTTTCCATTTCCGTTCCATTTCATTTGTCTCCCATTCCTTCTTCTTCCATTTCTGCTCCTATCCCTCCTTGTTCAATTTTCCCTCTTTCCCTTCCATTCCCATTTCCCTCTTCTTGCATCTTCTTGCATTCATTTTCATTTTCTTCAGGCCTTTTCTGTCCTTTTCCCTTTTCCTTCATTTCCCTTCCATTCCATCTTCTTCCACTCCCCCCTTTTTGCATTCTCTCCCCAATGTTCCTATTCTTACATTCGCTTTATTTTCTCTCTTCTTGCATTCTCTCCCTCCATTTTCTGTACTTGCTTTTACTCCTCCATTCCCTCTTGTCGAATCCCCATTCCCTTCTTCTTGCATTCCCTCTCCCCATCTTCCTTCTTCTTAAGGTACTTTCATCTCATTTTCCTCTTCTTCCCTTTCATTTACAATCAAATTTCTTCAGACATTCCTTTGCCCAATTTCCCTTTTCTGGCATCCCTTACTCATGTTTTCTCCTCTTACATTCACTCTCCCCATTTCCCCTTCTTGCATTCCCTCCCCTTTTTCCCTCTTCTTCAATTTCCCTTCCTTTCCATCTTCTTTCTTTTTGCATTCCTTTCCAATTCCCCTCTTCTTACATACTGATTTGCCTCTTCTTGCACTCCCCATGTCATTCTTCGTCAATCCCTCATTGCCATCTTCTTCGGGTTGTTCCACCCTTTTCCCTATTCTTCAATTTACCTTCCATTCCATCTTCTTTCATTTCCCTCTTCTTGTGTTCCCTACCCCATTTTTCCCTTCTTATAGTTCCTCTTTTTCAATTCCTCTCCCCATTTTACTCTTTCCAATATCCTCCCCTATTTCCCCTTTTTATATTTTCCTTCCATTACAGTTCCCTTCTTTTTGCACTCCCCATTTTCATCTTCATCAGGTCTTTTAGCCCTTTTCCTTATTCTACTATTACCCTTGCATTCCATCTTCTTTCAATGTCCCCTTTTTGCATTCCCTCCCGTCATTTCACTGTTCTTGCATTCACTCCTCCATTTCCCTCCTTTTGTAACCCTCCTTATTTCCCTCTTCTTGCACCACAATTTCTCTCTTCTTTGCATCCCCCCATATTGATTTAAAGTTTTTCTGCCCTTTTTCCTCCCCTTCCATTTCCCTCCCCCAATTTTCCCTTCTAGCATTCCCGGTCCAATTCCCACCTACTTGCGTTCCATCCCCCATTTCCCTCTTCTACTATTCCCCTCCCCATTTCCCTCCCCTTGTAACCCTCCCCATTTCCCTCTTCTTTGCATACCCCATTATAATTTCCTTAAAGATTTTCCACCTTCCCATTTCCCTCTTCTTGCATCTTCTTGCATCCATTTTCATCTTCTTAAATTCTTTTCCGCCCCTTTTCGCCTTTCTTTCGTTTCCCTTCCATTCCATCATTTTCCACTTCCCCCTCCCACATTTGCATCTTCTTCAGGTATTTCTGTCCTTTTCCCTCTTCTTCCATTTCCCTTCCATTCTATCTTCTTCCATTTCCCCCCTACTATGTTCCCCTTACTATTTCCCCCTACTTACATTCCATCCCCCATTTCCCTCTTCTACTATTCCCCTCCCCATTTCCCTCCTCTTCCAATTCTTACCCCTATTTCCCTCTTTTCTCATTTCCCTTACATTTCATTTGCCTCCTATTTTTTCTTCTTCCATTCCACTCCTATTCCTCTTCTTCCATTTTCCCCCTTTAAATTCCCATCCTTTTTCCATCTTCTTGCATCCCCATTTCCCACTTCTCTGCATCCCATTTTTTCACTTAATTAAGGTTATTCCACCCCTTCCCCTCTTCTTCCATTTCCCTCTCCCCATGTTTGCTTCTTGCATACCCGCTCCCATTTTCCCCTACTTGCATTCCATCCCTTGTTTCCCTCTTGTTCTATTCCCCTCCTCATTTCCCTCTTCTTCCATTTCCCTCCCCCCAGTTCCACTTCTTGCATTCCCGCTTCCATTTCCCCCTGCTTGCATTCCATCCCCCGTTTCCCTCCTGTTCTATTCCCCTCCCCATTTCCCTCTTCTTCCATTTCCCTCCCCCCATTTTCACTTCTTGCATTCCCGCTTCCATTTCCCCCTACCTGAATTCCATCCCCATTTCCCTCTTCTACTATTCTCCTCCCTATTTCCCTCCCCTTGTAACCCTTCTCATTTTCTTCTTCTTGTACCCCCATTTCCCTCTTCTTTGCATCTCCCATTTTCATTTAATTAAGGTTTTTCCTCTCCTTCCATTCCCCCCACCCATTTTTCCCTTCCAGCATTCCCATTCCCAGGTCTCCCTACTTACATTCCATCCCCCGTTTCCCTCTTGTTCTAATCCCGTCCCCATTTCCTCTTCTTCTAATTCTCACCCCTATTTTCCCCCTTTTTCCATTTCCCTTCCATTTCATTTGCTTTCTATTTTTTCTTCTTCCATTCCACTCATATTCCTCTTCTTCCATTTTCCCCCTTTCAATTCCCATCCCTTTCCCCTCTTCTTGCATCCCCATTTCCCCCTTCTTCCATTTCCCTGCCCCCATTTTCTCTTCTGGCATTCCCGCTCCCATTTTCCCCTACTTGCATTCCATCCCCGGTTTCCCTCTTGTTCTATTCCCCTCCCCATTTCCCTCTTCTTCCAATTCCTGCCCCTATTTACCACTTTTTCCATTTCCCTTCCATTTCATTTGTCTCCCATTCCTTCTTCTTCCATTTCTGCTCCTATCCCTCCTTGTTCAATTTTCCCTCTTTCCCTTCCATTCCCATTTCCCTCTTCTTGCATCTTCTTGCATTCATTTTCATTTTCTTCAGGCCTTTTCTGCCCTTTTCCCTTTTCCTTCATTTCCCTTCCATTCCATCTTCTTCCACTCCCCCCTTTTTGCATTCTCTCCCCAATGTTCCTATTCTTACATTCGCTTTATTTTCTCTCTTCTTGCATTCTCTCCCTCCATTTTCTGTACTTGCTTTTACTCCTCCATTCCCTCTTGTCGAATCCCCATTCCCTTCTTCTTGCATTCCCTCTCCCCATCTTCCTTCTTCTTAAGGTACTTTCATCTCATTTTCCTCTTCTTCCCTTTCATTTACAATCAAATTTCTTCAGACATTCCTTTGCCCAATTTCCCTTTTCTGGCATCCCTTACTCATGTTTTCTCCTCTTACATTCACTCTCCCCATTTCCCCTTCTTGCATTCCCTCCCCTTTTTCCCTCTTCTTCAATTTCCCTTCCTTTCCATCTTCTTTCTTTTTGCATTCCTTTCCAATTCCCCTCTTCTTACATACTGATTTGCCTCTTCTTGCACTCCCCATGTCATTCTTCGTCAATCCCTCATTGCCATCTTCTTCGGGTTGTTCCACCCTTTTCCCTATTCTTCAATTTACCTTCCATTCCATCTTCTTTCATTTCCCTCTTCTTGTGTTCCCTACCCCATTTTTCCCTTCTTATAGTTCCTCTTTTTCAATTCCTCTCCCCATTTTACTCTTTCCAATATCCTCCCCTATTTCCCCTTTTTATATTTTCCTTCCATTACAGTTCCCTTCTTTTTGCACCCCCCATTTTCATCTTCTTCAGGTCTTTCAGCCCTTTTCCTTATTCTACTATTACCCTTGCATTCCATCTTCTTTCAATGTCCCCTTTTTGCATTCCCTCCCGTCATTTCCCTGTTCTTGCATTCACTCCTCCATTTCCCTCCTTTTGTAACCCTCCTTATTTCCCTCTTCTTGCACCACAATTTCTCTCTTCTTTGCATCCCCCCATATTGATTTAAAGTTTTTCTGCCCTTTTCCCTCCCCTTCCATTTCCCTCCCCCCAATTTTCCCTTCTAGCATTCCCGGTCCAATTCCCACCTACTTGCGTTCCATCCCCCATTTCCCTCTTCTACTATTCCCCTCCCCATTTCCCTCCCCTTGTAACCCTCCCCATTTCCCTCTTCTTTGCATCCCCCATTATAATTTCCTTAAAGATTTTCCACCTTCCCATTTCCCTCTTCTTGCATCTTCTTGCATCCATTTTCATCTTCTTAAATTCTTTTCCGCCCCTTTTCGCCTTTCTTTCATTTCCCTTCCATTCCATCATTTTCCACTTCCCCCTCCCCCATTTGCATCTTCTTCAGGTCTTTCTGTCCTTTCCCCTCTTCTTCCACTTCCCTTCCATTTCTTGTCTCCTATTTCCCCTTCTTCCATTTCCATTCCCTTCTCATTTCCCTCTTCTTGCTCCCCCATTTCTCTCTTCCTGCATCTCCCAATTTTCATCTTCTTCAGGCCCTTCCACCCTTTTCCCTCTCCTTCCATTTCCCCTCCTTTCCATCTTCTTTCTTTTGCATTCCTTTCCATTTCCCCTCTTCTTACATACTGATTTGCCTCTTCTTGCACTCCCCATGTCATTCTTCTTCAATCCCTCATTGCTAACTTCTTCGGGTTGTTCCACCCTTTTCCCTATTCTTCCATTTCCCTTCCATTCCATCTTCTTTCATTTCCCTATTCTTGTGTTCCCTACCGCATTTTTCCCTTCTTATAGTTCCTCTTCTTCCATTCCTCTCCCCATTTTACTCTTTCCAATGTCCACCCCTATTTCCCCTTTTTATATTTTCCTTCCATTACAGTTTTCTTCTTTTTGCACCCCCCATTTTGATCTTCTTCAGGTCTTTCAGCCCTTTTCCTTATTCTACTATTTCCCTTGCATTCCATCTTCTTTCAATGTCCCCTTTTTGCATTCCCTCCCGTCATTTTCCTGTTCTTGCATTCACTCCTCCATTTCCCTCCTCTTGTAACCCTCCTTATTTCCCTCTTCTTGCACCCCAATTTCTCTCTTCTTTGCATCCCCCCATATTGATTTAAAGTTTTTCTGCCCTTTTCCCTCCCCTTCCATTTCCCTCCCCCCATTTTTCCTTTCTAGCATTCCCGGTCTTGCATCTTCTTGCATCCATTTTCATCTTCTTAAATTCTTTTCCACCCCTTTTCGCCTTTCTTTCGTTTCCCTTCCATTCCATATTTTTCCACTTCCCCCTCCCCCATTTGCATCTTCTTCAGGTCTTTCTGTCCTTTTTCCTTCTTCTTCCATTTCCCTTCCATTCTATCTTCTTCCGTCCCCCCCACTATTTCCCCCTTACTATTTCCCCCTACTTGCATTCCATCCCCCATTTCCCTCTTCTACTATTCCCCTCCCCATTTCCCTCCTCTTCCAATTCTTACCCCTATTTCCCTCTTTTTTCATTTCCCTTCCATTTCATTTGCCTCCTATTTTTTCTTCTTCCATTCCACTCCTATTCCTCTTCTTCCATTTTCCCCCTTTCAATTCCCATCCCTTTTCCCTCTTCTTGCATCCCAATTTCCCTCTTCTCTGCATCCCATTTTTTCACTTAATTAAGGTTATTCAACCCCTCCCCCTCTTCTTCCATTTCCCTCCCCCATTTTTGCCTCTTGCATACCCGCTCCCATTTTTCCCTACTTGCATTCCATCCCCCGTTTCCCTCCTGTTCTATTCCCCTCCCCATTTCCCTCCCCTTGTAACCCTCCTCATTTCCTTCTTCTTGTACCCCCATTTCCCTCTTCTTTGCATCTCCCATTTTCATTTAATTAAGGTTTTTCCTCCCTTTTTCCTCTCCTTCCATTCCCCCCACCCATTTTTCCCTTCCAGCATTCCCATTCCCAGTTCCCCCTACTTACATTCCATCCCCCGTTTCCCTCTTGCTCTAATCCCGTCCCCATTTCCCTCCTCTTCCAATTCTTACCCCTCTTTTTTCATTTCCCTTCCATTTCATTTGCCTCCTATTTTTTCTTCTTCCATTCCACTCCTATTCCTGTTTTTCCATTTTCCCCCTTTCAATTCCCATCCCTTTTCCCTCTTCTTGCATCCCCATTTCCCTCTTCTCTGCAACCCATTTTTTCATTTAATTAAGGTTTTTCCTCCCCTTCCTCTCTTCTTCCATTTCCCTGCCCCCATTTTTGCTTCTTGCATTCCCGCTCCCATTTCCCCCTACTTGCATTCCATCCCCCATTTTCCTCTTGTTCTATTCCCCTCCCCATTTCCCTCTTCTCGCATCTTCTTGCATCCATTTTCATCTTCTTAAGGTCTTTTCCACCCTTTTCGCCTTTCTTTCGTTTCCCTTCCATTCCATCTTTTTCTACTTCCCCCTCCCCCATTTGCATCTTCTTCAGGTCTTTCTGTCCTTTTCCCTCTTCTTCCATTTCCCTTCCATTCTATCTTCTTCCGTCCCCCCCTACTATTTCCCCCTTACTATTTCCCCCTACTTCCATTTCATCCCCCATTTCCCTCTTCTACTATTCCCCTCCCCATTTCCCTCCTCTTCCAATTCTTACCCCTATTTCCCTCTTTTTTCATTTCCCTTCCATTTCATTTGCCTCCTCTTTTTTCTTCTTCCATTCCACTCCTATTCCTGTTTTTCGATTTCCCCCCTTTCAATTCCCATCCCTTTTCCCTCTTCTTGCATCCCCATTTCCCTCTTCTCTGCAACCCATTTTTTCATTTAATTAAGGTTTTTCCTCCCCTTCCTCTCTTCTTCCATTTCCCTGCCCCCATTTTTGCTTCTTGCATTCCAGCTCCCATTTCCCCCTACTTGCATTCCATCCCCCATTTTGATTTAAAGTTTTTCTGCCCTTTTCCCTCCCCTTCCATTTCCCTCCCCCATTTTTCCCTTCTAGCATTCCCCCCTACTTGCATTCCATCCCCCATTTCCCTCTTCTTCTATTCCCCTCCCCGTTTCCCTCCCCTTGTAACCCTCCCCATTTCCCTCTTCTTTGCATCCCCCATTATAATTTCCTTAAAGATTTTCCACCTTCCCATTTCCCTCTTCTTGCATCTTCTTGCATCCATTTTCATCTTCTTAAATTCTTTTCCGCCCCTTTTCGCCTTTCTTTCGTTTCCCTTCCATTCCATCATTTTCCACTCCCCCCTCCCTTATTTGCATCTTCTTCAGGTCTTTCTGTCCTTTCAATTCCCATCCCTTTTCCCTCTTCTTGCATCCCAATTTCCCTCTTCTCTGCATCCCATTTTTTCACTTAATAAAGGTTATTCAACCCCTCCCCCTCTTCTTCCATTTCCCTCCCCCATTTTTGCCTCTTGCATACCCGCTCCCATTTTTCCCTACTTGCATTCCATCCCCCGTTTCCCTCCTGTTCTATTCCCCTCCCCATTTCCCTCCCCTTGTAACCCTCCTCATTTCCTTCTTCTTGTACCCCCATTTCCCTCTTCTTTGCATCTCCCATTTTCATTTAATTAAGGTTTTTCCTCCCTTTTTCCTCTCCTTCCATTCCCCCACCCATTTTTCCCTTCCAGCATTCCCATTCCCAGTTCCCCCTACTTACATTCCATCCCCCGTTTCCCTCTTGCTCTAATCCCGTCCCCATTTCCCTCCTCTTCCAATTCTTACCCCTCTTTTTTCATTTCCCTTCCATTTCATTTGCCTCCTATTTTTTCTTCATCCATTCCACTCCTATTCCTGTTTTTCCATTTTCCCCCTTTCAATTCCCATCCCTTTTCCCTCTTCTTGCATCCCCATTTCCCTCTTCTCTGCAACCCATTTTTTCATTTAATTAAGGTTTTTCCTCCCCTTCCTCTCTTCTTCCATTTCCCTGCCCCCATTTTTGCTTCTTGCATTCCCGCTCCCATTTCCCCCTACTTGCATTCCATCCCCCATTTTCCTCTTGTTCTATTCCCCTCCCCATTTCCCTCTTCTCGCATCTTCTTGCATCCATTTTCATCTTCTTAAGGTCTTTTCCACCCTTTTCGCCTTTCTTTCGTTTCCCTTCCATTCCATCTTTTTCTACTTCCCCCTCCCCCATTTGCATCTTCTTCAGGTCTTTCTGTCCTTTTCCCTCTTCTTCCATTTCCCTTCCATTCTATCTTCTTCCGTCCCCCCCTACTATTTCCCCCTTACTATTTCCCCCTACTTCCATTTCATCCCCCATTTCCCTCTTCTACTATTCCCCTCCCCATTTCCCTCCTCTTCCAATTCTTACCCCTATTTCCCTCTTTTTTCATTTCCCTTCCATTTCATTTGCCTCCTCTTTTTTCTTCTTCCATTCCACTCCTATTCCTGTTTTTCGATTTCCCCCCTTTCAATTCCCATCCCTTTTCCCTCTTCTTGCATCCCCATTTCCCTCTTCTCTGCAACCCATTTTTTCATTTAATTAAGGTTTTTCCTCCCCTTCCTCTCTTCTTCCATTTCCCTGCCCCCATTTTTGCTTCTTGCATTCCAGCTCCCATTTCCCCCTACTTGCATTCCATCCCCCATTTTGATTTAAAGTTTTTCTGCCCTTTTTCCTCCCCTTCCATTTCCCTCCCCCCATTTTTCCCTTCTAGCATTCCCCCCTACTTGCATTCCATCCCCCATTTCCCTCTTCTTCTATTCCCCTCCCCGTTTCCCTCCCCTTGTAACCCTCCCCATTTCCCTCTTCTTTGCATCCCCCATTATAATTTCCTTAAAGATTTTCCACCTTCCCATTTCCCTCTTCTTGCATCTTCTTGCATCCATTTTCATCTTCTTAAATTCTTTTCCGCCCCTTTTCGCCTTTCTTTCGTTTCCCTTCCATTCCATCATTTTCCACTCCCCCCTCCCTTATTTGCATCTTCTTCAGGTCTTTCTGTCCTTTCCCCTCTTCTTCCACTTCCCTTCCATTTCTTGTCTCTTATTTCCCCTTCTTCCATTTCCATTCCCTTCTCATTTCCCTCTTCTTGCAGCCCCATTTCTCTCTTCCTGCATCTCCCAATTTTCATCTTCTTCAGGTCCTTCCACCCTTTTCCCTCTCCTTCCATTTCCCCTCCTGTCCATCTTCTTTCTTTTGCATTCCTTTCCAATTCCCCTCTTCTTACATACTAATTTGCCTCTTCTTGCACTCCCCATGTCATTCTTCTTCAATCCCTCATTGCCAACTTCTTCGGGTTGTTCCACCCTTTTCCCTATTCTTCCATTTCCCTTCCATTCCATCTTCTTTCATTTCCCTCTTCTTGTGTTCCCTACCGCATTTTTCCCTTCTTGTAGTTCCTCTTCTTCCATTCCTCTCCCCATTTTACTCTTTCCAATGTCCACCCCTATTTCCCCTTTTTATATTTTCCTTCCATTACAGTTCCCTTCTTTTTGCACCCCCCATTTTCATCTTCTTCAGGTCTTTCAGCCCTTTTCCTTATTCTACTATTTCCCTTGCATTCCATCTTCTTTCAATGTCCCCTTTTTGCATTCCCTCCCGTCATTTTCCTGTTCTTGCATTCACTCCTCCATTTCCCTCCTCTTGTAACCCTCCTTATTTCCCTCTTTTTGCACCCCAATTTCTCTCTTCTTTGCATCCCCCCATATTGATTTAAAGTTTTTCTGCCCTTTTCCCTCCCCTTCCATTTCCCTCCCCCCATTTTTCCTTTCTAGCATTCCCGGTCTTGCATCTTCTTGCATCCATTTTCATCTTCTTAAATTCTTTTCCGCCCCTTTTCGCCTTTCTTTCGTTTCCCTTCCATTCCGTCATTTTCCACTTCCCCCTCCCCCATTTGCATCTTCTTCAGGTCTTTCTGTCCTTTTCCCTCTTCTTCCATTTCCCTTCCATTCTATCTTCTTCCATTTCCCCCCTACAATTTCCCCCTATTTCCCCCTATTTGCATTCCATCACCCATTTCCCTCTTCTATTATTCCCCTCCCCATTTCCCTCCTCTTCCAATTCTTACCCCTATTTCCCTCTTTTTTCATTTCCCTTCCATTTCATTTGCCTCCTATTTTTTCTTCTTCCATTCCACTCCTATTCCTCTTCTTCCATTTTCCCCCTTTCAATTCCCATCCCTTTTCCCTCTTCTTGCATCCCAATCTCCCTCTTCTCTGCATCCCATTTTTCACTTAATTAAGGTTATTCAACCCCTTCCCCTCTTCTTCCATTTCCCTCCCCCATTTTTGCCTCTTGCATACCCGCTCCCATTTTTCCCTACTTGCATTCCATCCCCCGTTTCCCTCCTGTTCTATTCCCCTCCCATTTCCCTCCCCTTGTAACCCTCCTCATTTCCTTCTTCTTGTACCCCCATTTCCCTCTTCTTTGCATCTCCCATTTTCATTTAATTAAGGTTTTTCCTCCCTTTTTCCTCTCCTTCCATTCCCCCCACCCATTTTTCCCTTCCAGCATTCCCATTCCCAGTTCCCCCTACTTACATTCCATCCCCCGTTTCCCTCTTGCTCTAATCCCGTCCCCATTTCCCTCCTCTTCCAATTCTTACCCCTTTTTTTTCATTTCCCTTCCATTTCATTTGCCTCCTATTTTTTCTTCTTCCATTCCACTCCTATTCCTGTTTTTCCATTTTCCCCCTTTCAATTCCCATCCCTTTTCCCTCTTCTTGCATCCCCATTTCCCTCTTCTCTGCAACCCATTTTTTCATTTAATTAAGGTTTTTCCTCCCCTTCCTCTCTTCTTCCATTTCCCTGCCCCCATTTTTGCTTCTTGCATTCCCGCTCCCATTTCCCCCTACTTGCATTCCATCCCCCATTTTCCTCTTGTTCTATTCCCCTCCCCATTTCCCTCTTCTCGCATCTTCTTGCATCCATTTTCATCTTCTTAAGGTCTTTTCCACCCTTTTCGCCTTTCTTTCGTTTCCCTTCCATTCCATCTTTTTCTACTCCCCCCTCCCCCATTTGCATCTTCTTCAGGTCTTTCTGTCCTTTTCCCTCTTCTTCCATTTCCCTTCCATTCTATCTTCTTCCGTCCCCCCTACTATTTCCCCCTTACTATTTCCCCCTACTTCCATTTCATCCCCCATTTCCCTCTTCTACTATTCCCCTCCCCATTTCCCTCCTCTTCCAATTCTTACCCCTATTTCCCTCTTTTTTCATTTCCCTTCCATTTCATTTGCCTCCTATTTTTTCTTCTTCCATTCCACTCCTATTCCTCTTCTTCCATTTTCCCCCTTTCAATTCCCATCCCTTTTCCCTCTTCTTGCATCCCAATCTCCCTCTTCTCTGCATCCCATTTTTCACTTAATTAAGGTTATTCAACCCCTTCCCCTCTTCTTCCATTTCCCTCCCCCATTTTTGCCTCTTGTATACCCGCTCCCATTTTTCCCTTCTTGCATTCCATCCCCCGTTTCCCTCCTGTTCTATTCCCCTCCCATTGTAACCCTCCTCATTTCCTTCTTCTTGTACCCCCATTTCCCTCTTCTTTGCATCTCCCATTTTCATTTAATTAAGGTTTTTCCTCCCTTTTTCCTCTCCTTCCATTCCCCCCACCCATTTTTCCCTTCCAGCATTCCCACTCCCAGTTCCCCCTACTTACATTCCATCCCCCGTTTCCCTCTTGCTCTAATCCCGTCCCCATTTCCCTCCTCTTCCGATTCTTACCCCTCTTTTTTCATTCCCCTTCCATTTCATTTGCCTCCTATTTTTTCTTCTTCCATTCCACTCCTATTCCTGTTTTTCCATTTTCCCCCTTTCAATTCCCATCCCTTTTCCCTCTTCTTGCATCCCCATTTCCCTCTTCTCTGCAACCCATTTTTTCATTTAATTAAGGTTTTTCCTCCCCTTCCTCTCTTCTTCCATTTCGCTGCCCCCATTTTTGCTTCTGCTCCCATTTCCCCCTACTTGCATTCCATCCCCCATTTTCCTCTTGTTCTATACCCCTCCCCATTTCCCTCTTCTCGAATCTTCTTGCATCCATTTTCATCTTCTTAAGGTCTTTTCCACCCTTTTCGCCCTTCTTCCATTTCCCTTCCATTCTATCTATTTCCGTTTCCCCCTTACTATTTCCCCCTACTTCCATTCCATCCCCTATTTCCCTCTTCTACTATTCCCCTCCCCATTTCCCTCCTCTTCCAATTCTTACCCCTATTTCCCTCTTTTTTCATTTCCCTTCCATTTCATTTGCCTCCTATTTTTTCTTCTTCCATTCCACTCCTATTCTTCTTCTTCCATTTTCCCCCTTTCAATTCCCATCCCATTTCCCTTTTCTATGCATTCTATTTTTTCATTTAATTAAGGTTATTCCACCCCTTCCCCTCTTCTTCCATTTCCCTCCCCCCATTTTCTCTTCTTGCATTCCCACTCCCATTTCCCCCTACTTGCATTCCATCCCCCATTTTCCTCTTGTTCTATTCCCCTCCCCATTTTCCTCTTCTTCAATTTCCCTCCCCCCATTTTCGCTTCTTGCATTCCCGCTCCCATTTCCCCCTACTTGCCGTCCATCCCCCGTTTCCCTCTTGTTCTATTCCCCTCCTCATTTCCCTTTTCTTCCATTTCCCTCCCCCCATTTTCGCTTCTTGCATTCCCACTCCCATTTCCCCCTACTTGCATTCCTTCCCTTATTTACCTCTTCTACTATTCCCCCTCCCCATTTCCTTCCCCTTGTAACCCTCCTTATTTCCCTCTTCTTGCACCATTTCCCTCTTCTTTGCATCTCCCATATTCATTTAATTAAGGTTTTTCCCCCCCTTTTCCCTTCTAACATTCCCGGTCCAATCCCCCCCTGCTTGCATTCCATCCCCCATTTCCCTCTACTACTATTCCCCTCCCCATTTCCCTCCTCTTCCAATTCTCACCCCTATTTCCATCTTTTTTCATTTTCCTTCCATTTCACTTGCCTCCTATTTTTTCTTCTTGCATTCCACTCCTATTCCTCTTCTTCCATTTTCCCCTTTCAATTCCCATCCCATTTCCCTTTTCTCCCATTCCCCCTACTTGCATTCAATACGAGTTAATGTGCCAGAAAAGTCATTAATAATGCTATAAAGGCTACCTCTGGACTCACGAAACCCCTGGGTCCATGCCTTGAAGGATTGTCCTGCCTCTTGGGAGATTGTAGGGCTGGTTCTGTATTCAAACTCCATGTCTGCAGACAAACCCTTCATGCAGGTGAAGCACCGTCACAGCCTCAGATGTGTCTGTAGAGGATTTGAAATGTTGCAGCAGTTATCGGTGCTTGTCATTGTCATGTCACAGTATTTTCTCTTCATGATATCACTACTGATGCTAAGTGTCCCAGATGATTTCTAAAGAGATTGTTCCATATTTTGTGTTATGTCATAAATTGTTTATTTCTGTTTCTTTAAAAGAAACACTTATGATTTATGATCTAAGTTACCCTCATCCTTTGTGTAATCCCTTCCTTGTTCATCATTATGTCAGCAACATGTACATTATTCAGGGCTGAACCGTACTGTGCCCTGCAGTGTAATCTACTTACTAAAATCCTAGACGTGTTAAAGTGCGAGGACCAGAGAGCAGGAGGGGTATAGCAGCTATGGAGATTATTTTGGTGCAGGGTGTGTGGAGATTAGGGATGCCTTTTTATATTGAATTATTGTTCGTTATTATTTGATCTGTACATGCATCTGAACACAACCTTCAATTTTTGTTACAGGATGTTTATGTCACGAGAGTAAGAGAAAGTGGACCTGCAGAGGTTGTCGGACTTCAGACTGGAAACAAAATAAGCTGGTAATAGACTGATGCTCTATTATAAAAATGTCCCTCTTTAAAAACAGTTACAAATAAAAAGCAAATTTGTAATATTTTTGTGTACCAGAGTTGCGTTGATTTTATTGTTATTCTACAGTTAAAGGAAGTTTCCTGTCCCGTGCAGCCAAGTACTTGAAACGTGCTGTTCCGCATAGATGTGGATGTTTGCATATCCCATTTCTACCCCTACTTTCCATTTCCTTTTTCCTTAATCCCTTTATGAGTTACTCTGCCATTAAAATCATTATGTCAATAATGCTATAAATATACCCAAAATAAAGGCTACCTCTGGGCTCACGAAACCTCTGGGTCCATGCCTTGAAGGATTGTCCTGCCTCTTGGGAGATTGTAAGGCTGGATCTGTGTTAAAGCTCCATGTCTGCAGACAAACCCTTCATGCAGGTGAAGCACCGTCACAGCCTCAGATGAGTCTGTAGAGGATGAAATGTTGCAGCAGTGATCGGTGCTTGTTATTGTGATGTCACAGTATTTTCTCTTCATGATATCACTACTGATGCTAAGTGTCCTAGATGATTTTAAAGGGATAGTCCCATATTTTGTGTTATGTCAAAACTTGTTTATTTCTGTTTCTTTAAAAGAAACATTTATGATTTATGATCTAAGTTACCCCCATTCTTTGTGTAATCCCTTCCTTGTTTATCATTATGTCAGCAACATGTACATTATTCAGGGCTGAACCGTACTGTGCCCTGCAGTGTAATCTATTTACTAAAATCCTAGACGTGTTAAAGTGTGAGGACCAGAGAGCAGGAGGGGTATAGCAGCTATGGAGATTATTTTTGTGCAGGGTGTGTGGAGATTAGGGAAGCCTTTTTATATTGAATTATTGTTCGTTATGATTTGATCTGTACATGCATCTGAACACAACCTTCAATTTTTGTTACAGGATTTTTATGTCACGAGAGTAAGAGATAGTGGATCTGCAGAGGTTGTCGGACTGCAGACTGGAAACAAAATAAGATGGTAATAGACTGATGTTCTATTATAAAAATGTCCCTCTTTAAAAAAAGTTACAAATAAAAAGCAATTTTGTAATATTTAAAGAACTTTAAAGGTTCTGATCCGCATAGATGTGGATGTTTGCATATCTCATTTCTACCCCTACTTTCCATTTCCTTTTTCCTTAATCCCTTTACAAGTTAATCTGCCATTAAAATCATTATGTTAGTAATGCTATAAATATACCCAAAATAAAGGCTACCTCTGGGCTCACGAAGCCTCTGGGTCCATGCCTTGAAGGATTGTCCTGCCTCTTGGGAGATTGTAAGGCTGGATCTGTATTAAAGCTCCATGTCTGCAGACAAACCCTTCATGCAGGTGAAGCACCGTCACAGCCTCAGATGTGTCTGTAGATGATGAAATCTTGCAGCAGTTATCGGTGCTTGTCATTGTGATGTCACAGTATTTTCTCTTCATGATATCACTACTGATGCTAAGTGTCCCAGATGATTTTAAAGGGATAGTCCCATATTTTGTCCTAAATTGTTTGTATCTTTAAAAGAAACACTTATGAATTATGATATAAGTTACCTTTATATCTATATATTTAAACCATTTGTTTTTTTTTCAACCGACTAAAAAACCTTGACTCTTTTTACACTACAGGACAAAAACAATTTTTATGTTTTTAATATGTCTCTGTAATGTCATTCTTACTCATATGCCTAGATTTTTTAATCTATTTTGTCTGTTATTTGTCCAGTTTGCTTATTTTATACCTGTTTTATTTGGGTGATATATGTGGACTGCTTAGCTGATGCAGCTATACATCAACAATATGCAAAAAGACCACCCCATCTCCCCCCTTATCATTCTGATCCATTAGCTGATCTCTGTGTGCTGGCAGGGATCAGATTTTGTATAATTATACAGGGGTTGTTATCAGTCACTGATTAGCAGCGGTTTCCCTCCATTACCCGAGTCAGTTTCTGTGTGTAACTGAAGTTTCACTCTCACATTCAAACACGGTTAGAACTGTAATGCAGCAGGAGGGATGAGCTGTAACTGACAGGCAGCCCCGGCTTCTCCGAAGGTTAGTACATAACCTTATGTTAGCACCTTATCTGTGTGAGCCTCATTCGATCCTGTGGGGTTTTAAAGTAATAGTCATTGTATTAACGCATAACTGTCATTTTCCCTCCCACACCTGCTGCAAAATATTACCTTCTTCTTCATTTATAGTCTGTTCAGCAGGCTAGTGTGTAATGGGTTTGGGTTAAACACGTTACATTACTGTTAATATTCACCAAAATGATCTGTTAATTCTTACCTGACACAGACATGTTAGTGATGTGTTCTGGCCTTTCTATTTTTTACTGTTTTATCTTAATAGCTGTCATTATTTTTTGTTGTACCCTTTAAATGTATGTATATATATATAATAACCGTCAATAAATTCTAAATATCTGAAGATCATTGTGACAGTACTGTCTGTAAAATATGCAGTGCAACGGACGCTACAACTAACTTTCTCCCTGTCATGGATGCCAAATGTTTTTAAAACTTTTGTAACCCACGCAAAGTTCTTTGTAATATTGATTTCCACTGTTTAACCCCTTAAGAGCTGTTTTTTCTCTTTGTACCCTCCTGGACCAAGGCAGTTTTAACATTTTTGTGGTCCTTGTTTTTAGCTTTAAATTTATTTTCTCTCTTGTTGTTTGTTAATTTTTTGGGGAGGGGGGGTTAGGGCTTTCTTTAGATACCATATTTATCATTTCATCTAACTTCCTATAAAAAATGTACAAAATATGTCTTCTATTTAAACAAAAAAAGCCTGCAAAAAAGATTATATTTGTCCTAAGTTTAGAAATACCCAATATTGTGTTCAGCATCATCTCCTCAGTAGTGATACCACCCATTGCAGAATATGACAGCACTACATAAAACAATACCTAATATACATACAGTTCTGTGTAAAAGTTGTAGATATTTGTGAAAAGTTGTAGATAGGTGTGAAAAGTAAGAAGGCGTTCAAATAAGACATGTTAGTAGTTGGAATTTTGTTAAATGCTAAAAAGTACGCGAACAGAAGAAAAATCTGAATCAAAATTAATAATTTTGCGTGACCACAATCTGCACAAAATCAGGGATTTTGTAGGCATGTAATTAGGTGTATGATTAAATGAGCAAAAAGACACAAGGAAGTCATACGGAATTCACAAGAACTCTTTGAGCCGACAATTTCAAGGCAGATATGGGTTTCCAGATGTCCCGTCCAAGCTCTTTTGAAGAAACCAAATACAAACGGGCAATGTTGAGGACTGTAGATGCAGTGGTCCGCCAAGGAACCTTAGTGCAGCAGATGAAAGACGCATAATGCTTACTTTCTTTCAGAATCGGGAGATGTCCAGCAGTCTCATCAACTCAGCTTTGGCTGAAACCAATGGTACCCAGATACATGCTTCTACTGACTATAGAAGTCTGGTCTAAACTGTTCTTCACGGAAGACTTGCAGTCAAAAGCCGTACCTCGAACATGCAAACAACGTGTGTACAAGTGTGGGGCTGCATTTCTGCAAATAGAGTTGAGGATTTGTTCAGACTTAATGGTTTCTTCAATGCTGAGCAGTACGGGCAGATACTTATTGATCATACAATACCATCAGAGAGGCACCCGATTGGCCTTAAAGTTATTCTGCAGCATTAGCTTCCACATTATTCTTGTGTTTAATATATATTTATTCATGTAGATGTATTTACTAGAAGCAATAATACCCCCAACCAAGACCCTGGGTTATCAGTTTTACCTGTTCTTTTGCTATGTAGGCGATTGCTTCAAGTGCCCCATAACCTTTTGTTATTATCAGACACAGGGCCGGCCCAAGGCAAAATGCCGCCTGGGGCGAATTTTAAAATGCCGCCCCCCCCCTTATCTATCCTTTCTCTCCCTCCGTCCCTGCCGCCCCCCCCCCCCTGTACTTACCTTTCAGCAGTCCTGCGGCGAGACTCCCTGTTCGGTCTCGGTGCCGGCTTGTAATGCTGAGCGCCGGAAATCTTCCGGCACTCAGCATTACAAGCCAGCACCGAGACCTAACAGGGAGACTCGCCGCAGAGGAGAGAGAGAGGGGCGCCAAGTGGGTACTGACCACTCTGCACCCCTTTCTCTCTCTTTCGCTTAAAAAAAAAAAAAATTCCATTGTCGGGCCGGCCCTGATCAGACATGTTGAACAGATAAGATTGTTTTTGCTTGACCAGGAATGCATTTATTTATTTATTTTACACAGTACATTCTGCATTTATTAATCATTCATTGTACATTTTCAACAATCGATCCTATTCTATCCGAAACACGGTTACTGGTGAACTACAAAAACTGTTTTGAAAAGGCCCATTAATATTAAACAATGTCATTCATTTATTTTAAAGATACGTAAAAATCATTTAACTTTCCACTACTGACCAGAGTACACATTGCAGTTTACAAAATCATAAATGTGTTGTTTTATTCATTTATAAAAGTACTTCAATACAATAAAATTCACCAAAAACAAATGGAACAATTTAAATAACAATCCATCTGTGGTTTTAATGATAAAAGAAAACTTTAAGATAACAGACTCGAGACGTAAACATTTTTTTGGTAATGTGCTTAAAGAACAGTCAAGCAAAATATTATAAAGTATATATTCTAGGAAGCATTATTGTTTTACTCCTAATGCCACCATGCTGTGAAAAATCCCTAAAAGACACAAATCTTAAACCCTGCAACACATCACACAGCCAATACAAAACTATGGTTTTATGATTAACCCCTTAAGGCCGTTTTTTTTATTTTTGCAGTTCTTGTGTATAGCTGTAATTTCCTTCTCTCTTACTAAACCCATACAAGTTTATATATATATATATATACATATATTTGGGAAAAAATTAGAACTAGAGAGGCTTTATCTAGATACTATTATTTTGATTGTATCATTTAATTTCCTATAACAAAAGGAATAACATATGATGACATTTTTGAAAAAAAAAAAAAAACACACTTTCACTTTTACTCATCAATAAAAACCGATGAAAAAAACTGCCAAATAGATTGTACGATTTGTACAAATACTCAATGTTTTTATTAAAGTTATTGGGTAATAAATACAAGTAGCATTTTGCTATTTCAGAACCTTTTTTTCAAATCCATGTCAGGATATTTTGGAAGATACAGCAATAATTTTAGCACCTCCTCAAACAAAAAAAATGTATATATATATTTTTGGACTTTTCCTTCTTGCAGATTTTGGTGTTGTTGAATGTCTCGACACGGTCTATGCCAGGAAAGCGATCTTTAATCACTTTCTAAGCTTATTGAATACCATGATGCTGTCCTGGGCAGACAGCAGCAGCAGCGCCCCCGTGTGGTGACTCAGCCTCTTACATCCACAATTTTTTCTGGATGTAAGAGGCTGACAAAACCTAGGCGCCAGGACAAAATTCTCTGTCGCCATGGCGACCTGGCGCCTGGGATTTGTCGAGCCCTGATCTAGCAGAACATTTCCGATACTCCATCCTTCAGTGCTTTTCTGACGGAAGTTCATGTAAGCCTGGGAAATGCAAATTGTGTTCCATGTAACATAATAAAAACAAAGTTTTTGGCGAGTAATGAATCAAACAATGTCGAGGTCTCTACACATCTTAAAAGACCTGTTCCACCTAGGGTGCCTCATAAAATATTACCAGATACAAGTTGCATCATGTAAAGGGAGGAAAGCGGAGCCTGCCATTTTATTTTCTGCCAGACGTGAAAACAGCTTTCATTTTTTTTATTGCTGTACTACTGTTAAGTCGCTGAAAGGTTTTGAAAAAGAATCTACAGAAAAAGAGTATAGTATTTAAAAACAGGAATACGTTTATTCAACGTATATACAAGAGTAGTGCATAAAAATGTAAGTATTTAGGGAAAAGAATTGCTAGATGGAACAGCACCTTTAGGCAGATTCATGGTGACACTCCTTTCTACAGATCAACATTACATGCTGGTGTGTAAATGACGATTACAACTTTCAGCAGCAGAACTTCTCTAGTTTTACATTACAAGACGCTGTATCAGGTGTTATTTACAGACCCTCGTACATTATTTGAAAAGATCTGTAGATCTTCCAGATAAGCTTGAGTGCAAGTGAAAATAGTTAATAATCAATGTATTGCTGATTGAAGATCCATGGTAACGTCAACACTTTACCTGAGGGAAGTACTTCATGAGCGTAATGGCCAACTTAATGTGCGAGAAGCAGAATAAGAACTGCAGCCACGTGACCTTCCCAACCTCGGCCACAATCAGCATGCTGAAAGCAAATAACCAGGCAATGACAAGGAGGCCGGTGGCTACTTTGGAAACTTTCTGGATGGCAACATTAGAGCTGATGCACAAAGTATACAGAAACAGTAAAAAACAAATAATGCTGGGTATAAATGTCTAGCATGTATAATGTTCTTTTTTTTTTTACGCAATGCATTCCACGATGGCGAAAGTAATCATTTTTGTAAATAATAAAGTCCTCCTGTAAAACAGAAGGTCTGGCAAGATGCCCGACAATAATGGTGTTTTTCTGTCTAGACCTGTTCCAGACCAGTGCTCCCTGCCCCTTTAAGTATTTACAAAGCTCAAGCATAAAGTGGATTGTGACCGATATTCAGCAAAATTCAATTTACAAGAAATGTTTAGTTCTGTTGATGTCACTCACTTCGTAAATGCAGCATTGAATGATAGTAATGATCGTAAGCAGCACCGCATGGAGGCTGAAAAAAACGTCATTTGAATCCACTGGGATGACTCCGTTGGGATACGTCTGAAGACGTATAATTCTTCCTATAATAATAGTTCCAGACATAGTTTAATGAACTGCCCGACAGATTAGCAGTTCTCAAGCCGTGTATCCTCAGGACCCACATTTGTTTTTGGTCATTAAGTCACGACCCAAAAATACCCTCAGAAAAGATGAAGGAGTGGAAAGGCTGCCCGCGGGCTGCAGCAGGAAGAGGGGAGGAGCAATCAGAGAAAAACTTTATTCAGCTCCCACTAGGAACAGACAGCGACTGCAAACCAATCAAGCAACTTGCTTTGCGGTCGGGGGGTAATACTAAAGTACATGCCGGACCGGAGGCTGCCTGATGGCCCTGATTGTTGCGGCCACGGTCCTGACAGCCTGCTGCTCGCGGATTGCCGCTAGATTGCCCCAGGAAAGCGACATTTTCCCGGTATGCCTCCAGTCCGGCCCTGACCCTCCGCGACCCCCTGAAGACAGGGTCGCGACCCATGAGTTGAGACCCACTGCCCTAATGTATGATATCCAGAACAGCCCAACATTGAAAACGCTGTATGCAATGAAACCAGGGAGATTCAATGCCAAAAAATCAAAACTCAGTCCCACAACGCTGCAATTAACACAAAACATTATTATCATTACTGTCCACAGTAAAGCCGGGGTATACGGTACAGCTCAAGCACAAAATGGCACTGCTTTCCCCCAATGGGAGTTGGTTTGCTAATAACTGCAGATAGAAATTGATTAAACGATATTCATAATTATCCTTCTTCAAAGCAAAGCAAAATGCAGCACAAAGCCATAACCATGAAACCACCGATAAAAATAATCTCTACATTTACAAGCAGTTGGTCTAAAATGCTGTATAGAAAGAACGTGTGTGTTCTTGAAAACTATAAACTTTTTCTTTCCTGCCCTACAAACTTTTAAGAATAGCTAGCTATAGATAGATAGATTTGCCCTTTCTGGCCACAAATTGAATTCCATATAGAAGGTTTTTTTTTTCCCCCCATACAAAAAGGTTTTTTTATATTATGTATTGTAAATGTTAAGCATTCCAGATTTATTTTAATTCCTTTCATTGCTGTATTGTATAGCTATGCACATGTTTTCAGGTTTGCATTGTAACGAAGTAGCATAGAACCCTAGGTCGCTTAAATAGGGGATCAATTTCTGCTATTCACGGAACGCAGAATTTGATGTCACATAAGAGCCATTCAGCCCATCTAGTCTGCCCTCTCACATCGTAATCAGTCCTCAGTCTCATCTAAGATTCAGGATAGCTTTATACCTATCCAATTCCCTTACTGTATTAGCCTCTACCACTTCTGATGGGAGGCTGTGCCATTTATCTACCACCCTCCCTTTTTTTCCGCATACATTTCCTACCAATAAATTCAGCAAGATATATGCCTATAACTAGTTTTCGGCATACATGCTTGGTCATCAGTAACTTCAATTTATGTAAATAGTTGGTACCTTTTCCTTCGCCAGTTCTCAAACACTTGTAGATAAAAGGACACAGACCAGGCCAAGAAATAGATCCAGCCTATGATCTGCTCCAAGACCTCCACAGTGAAGCTATGAATCACCAGAAAACGGACACATTGCCTAAACAAAAAGATAATATTAATAAAATGCTGAGAGTTTATCATCATCAAGAATTTAAATGACAAACCTTTGTTACTGAAAGGCAATATGAGCTACAAGCACATTTGAAATCATGTTGCAGGCATTCCACACCTGCTACTTAAATGTAACAGCTCTACCAAACAAGAAACTGTACTTAGTGTGAAAACAAAAAGTACACTCTCTTTGTTATTATGTCCTGATATGTAAAACCAAAGAATTCAATCATCCGTTCCTTAGCAGGTCTAATAATTGGGTAAACACAACCTCAGATGAACAACACATGACATATTACAGGTGTCATGATTTAACAAAAATAAAGCCAAAATGGAAAACCAGTGTGTGTGAAAAACTAAGTATTAGCAGTTTGCTGGTTTGGAGGAAAGACATCAGCAATGATCTTAGAGAATCAATTGTTGCTGCCCATCAATCTGCAAAGGGTTATAAGGCCATTTCCAAACAATTTAAAAGTCCATCATTCTACAGCGAGAAAAATTATTCAAAACTAGAAAACATTCAACAGCATCCACTGTAAAGAAGGAATGGTCTGATTTTGCTGGAAGAACAATCTATGAAAAGAAAAAAAAACTGTTGTTATATGAATTCAGATTCCAGCTGCTACGAACTTTTTAGGTGCTTACCCCTCAGCAGACTGTTTTCTTGCCACTTTAGTGACAGGAAAGCAGTCGATAGGAGTGCTTTTGACCCTTGTGTGTGGGGAGTCTTGTTAGAATCCGTGGAACTTTTGTGGGAGCCAGTGCTGGCTGGTGGCGAGTATACCGCACATACATGATTATCACACGGCATGAAAAAAAGGACCAAAAGAGTAGAAAGGAAAAGATTTTCCCCCCTCCCATTATTTCCTTGTATATGCTGGCCCTTATTATGGAGTTTGTATTTGTTTTTTGTTAATATGTAATTTAGGGAGATGCTGCCAGTTGCTCCCTGACTGATCAGCAAGTCTCTTCTCCTCTGTTGAATGGTGAAAACACTATGGTTTGAGATCAACAATCAAAACCAAAACAATTTGTATGCATTTTCTTAAATGCAGACGCAGAATACACCACTTACTTGGTCCGGAAAATGTACAATGGTGACGTTCTTCGAGGAATAGGTAATGTTAAGAGCAAACACAATTGTTTCATTCACAGGAACAGTGAAAAGAAAAAAAAATGAAATCAACCATGCTAATCATATACTGTTCTATACACGATACGACTGTTTCCCCATACAGTTTACAAAGAAAATTTTATTATTGATAATAATAAATACCGTATTTATCGGCGTATAACACGCACTGGTGTATAACACGCACCCCCATTTTTGAACAAAAAAACTGAACAAAAAAAACTTCATCAGAATCACTGCTATCTGGGAAACCACACACACACACACACACACACACACACAGTAAGACACACACAGTAAGACACACACACAGTAAGACACACACACAGTAAGACACACTCACACTCAGACACACACACTCAGACACACACACTCAGACACACACACCCTAACCCCCCTTCTCAGGATCTCCCCTCTCTCTCCCTAACCCCACCCCGGTCACTTACCTTCAACTCCTGTGTTGGAAGTGTGAGGCGTTTGTCTCGGGTGCCGGCGCTTCACTGCTGAGCGCCGGCACCCGAGACAAACGCCTCACGCTTCCAACACAGGAGTTGAAGCGCTGAGGCAGGCGGCTGAGGCTGAGGCAGGCGGCGGCTGAGGCTGAGGCAGGCGGCGGCGGCTGAGGCAGGCGGCAGGCGGCAGCGGCTGAGGCTGAGGCAGGCGGCGGCGGCTGAGGCAGGCGGCAGGCGGCTGAGGCTGAGGCAGGCGGCAGGCGGCTGAGGCTGAGGCAGGCGGCGGCCGCCAGCAGAGGAGTCCTGGATTTCTGTCAGTCAGGGGGGCCCGAGAGTTGCCGAGCGGTCGTCTTCAGCAACCGCTCGGCACCCCTTGGGCCCCCCCTGACTGGCAGAACTCCAGGGCCCGGTCGCAGTTGCGACCCCGGTAGTTCCGCCACTGGCTCTAGGATTTATCGGCGTATAACACGCAGGTAGGGTTTCAGCTTCATATTTTAGTTAAAAAAGTGCGTGTTATACGCCGATAAATACGGTACTTTTATTAAATAGTCCTGTGTGGCCGATTAAATGCTTCCCCCTGTCTCCTGTGATCAGGGAAGCTGAAACACCGTGAGTCGTGACACCCCTGAGATGCTGTCACCCCAGTACAACCCCACGTGTACAGCCCCAAAATATTTTTATTGATATATTTATAAAATAGTTTTGTATAGTATAACTTTGTAATTCATAAATTAGAGGAATTCATTTTTCTAATTAATTGCACACCTTGGCACTTATAAATCTCATTAGTCAATTTCTGTTAATTGCCCCTGAGGAAGTGGTGGGTGTACTATGAAACGCATGGGGCACTTTTCTTTACACCAACGTTGTTGCTAACTAAAACAGCTTGACGTTACGCGCTACTATTTTCATTGCTGTATGTAAGTCTGTTTAGGTGATTTGGTACACAGTATTGGAGGCCGAAAGCCGCAGTAATTACAGACAACGAGTGAGAAGCTTATGTTATTTATTTGAAAATTGGAGAGATCATCCAAGTTCTTACACTCCTCCAATGAATGTTTTAATTAATATTTTGATTATTGCATAAAGACCAACGGTGTGACTTAAAGTACTTTTTTTCACCAGTTTATCTATTCATCTTTTTTATAAATGTATTCATTTATATGAAGGTTTTATATACTTATACATTTTTTATTTATTTATTGTAGTTGCTTTATGCTTATACATATAATACTTACAACTAGACTTGGGCGCCGGCCAACTCTTTGTGCTCATCTTAGTGTTCGTCTTCGTGGGGGAAAGAATATTCATATTTCGGCGAATATTTGCCCGTTCCTGTGTTCAGTTCGGGAGAATATTCATGTACATTCTTCATGTTCTTTTTTTTCTTTATTTTTGGTAGAAGGGGTTTATACGGGGTTAACGTGGTACAGACTACGAAGCGGCTTTGGCGCCAGAATTTTAAATGTCCGTACGAGCGACTCTATTGGTCGCCTGCAGGGGCTTCCTCTGCCATCAACCAATGAAGTACACCTGCTGGCGACCAATAGAGTCGCTCTTACAGACTGTTAAAATCCTGGTGCAGCCACTTGGCTGGCAGAGACCACTAGTTTCCCTGCTCCAACAGTTAAAGGTCCGTACAAGCGACTTTATTTGTCGTTTGTACAGACTTTTAACTGTTGGAGCAGGGAGACCAGTGGTCTCTGCTGGACAAATTGTTCCACCATGATTTGAAAAGTCTGTACGAGTGACTCTATTGGACGCCAGCAGGGGGCTCATCTGGCATCAACGCTCCCGTTATCTAGACAGCATGGCAGGGGTTAACAGGAGTGGAAATTCGTAGGTTCGCCGCCAGGAGTTAAAAAGGCAGTGCAAGTGAGCCTATTGGTCACCTGCAGGGTTTTCCTCTGGCATCAACCAATTGTTTGATGCCAGAGGAAAACCCTGCAGGTGACCAATAGAGTTGTTCGCACTGACGGCAAACCTACGGATTATCGTTTCCGTCAACCCCTGTGTTGCTGCATAGATAAGGTAAGGTAGGCTAGATGGGGAAGGGACCAGGGAGATTAGTAGATGAAGAATAACACAAACGATTCTTCATGTTGTGTGTCTTCGTCTTTGTTTTGCCGCCGCCGCCGCTTCTTCGTTTTTCCGTTTGACCGACGAAAACGCACTATTCATGTTCGTTTTCATGTCCACAGAAAACGAATGCACAAGTCTACTTAGAACCTTTAAAACTTAAATGTGCAGCAACTCTTAAGTAAAGTTCTAACGTAGTCATTGGTGGTCAAGGAGTTTATTTGGTGCCACCTAAACACTACAACTTGGTCTTAAGGCAATGGCATAGGACATTTTATGTGAACAGGATAAACTTCCAGATAGCTTATAATTGAGATACCATTTAAGATAATCTTGAGAAATAAACACCTTAATTACTCAGCGTGCCTCTTCTATTTTTAAAAGCGATTGGGTGGTTAATGAAACAATTTACAAAGTTATTAGAATAATCATGTCTACTTTTCTCTCTGAGCAGGTTTAGCAGCAGAACGAGTTAACACGTAGTCAGATATGGCAGTGGGAAGATAGGAAAGAGGCAGGTAGTAGAACTTGGCGTCCCAACCAGGAGAGTATCTTGTCCAGGGGTAAACAGCAGTCAGGGCATGTTCCATGCAGTCTGTGACTTTGTTTAACTTGGTACTGGTACGGCTTGTTAGTATCTCCAAAGAATTGTATTCTTTGTAAAACAATAAATAAAGCAGAAAAAGATAATTAGTATTTTTTTTCTTTCCAAACAGCCAGAGCAAGCTCTTTGATTTACAAAAGATGGTGCTAACGCAATAACAATCTAGAATAGCAATTACATCTCTAACTATAATGGGAGAGAGGTAAAAGCTGATTGTAGAAGAAACATTTGCACAAAGAACCGTCTTGTGTATACTTGCTTGGGTTAGTGCTAGATAATGGGATCTATTCACTAAGTGGAGAGTTGTGGTTCCAGTTCCTTTACTTTGTTATGCATTACGAAGCGCCAACCCCAATAATCTTCTGTTGCAGGAAGAGTTTGGCAAGCCCTGTATAATATATATCGACAATTTGAAATCTTCTTTCAGGACAGATTCATAGAGAAAGAGAAGCCTTTTTGCACCTCTCTTTTCTCTACAAATTTAAGTGCATTATTCTGGCCTCTCCTTGGAATTTTGGCAAAAGGGTGGAGCCTCTTCCCCCTTTTGCAGAAGTGCACCAAGAGGAGGTTCACAGAGAAGAGGACAAAGAAAGAAGGCATGAGGAGAAGTGTATAAAGAAAGAAGACAGAAGATTAAGAAAAGGTAGGAAGACACTGAGAGGGAGTGTGGATGAGAGTTTGAGAGACCATGAGAGAGTGTGAGATTGTTCCTGACAACTTCATAAGACGTTGGCGAGGATTCAAATCATTGTTCTTAGAATAATACAAATGAACTGGGAAGGGAGTTCAGCAAAAACAACATTTACGCTTCTGATCCAGGTCAATAATTACATGGAAGTCAGAACCTAAGCACAGCATATTTTAAGCATAACCAAACATACCTAATTTAAGAGAGAGTGATGAAGAGTGTAAAAGAGCATGAGGAAGAGTATGATAGAGCATATTTATTAATCATGATATAACATACTGGATGTAGGCATGGTTTGTAATGCCATGTGCATTAAATAGGGTTGTCTCAGCCCTTCTTGTTAGGTTTAGCCCTTCAAGTATTGAATAGCAAACTGAGGAATGTGGAACCTCAACTCTTCTGCAAATTCTCCTGACAACTATCTCTTTAGGAAATAGACCTGTACGTACATATTTTTTAAATTTCTCTGCAACAACAAAGTAACCTTTCAGTGAGCCAATGGTGAAGGCCATGAAAAGCTGTTAAAAAGCCTACAGAAATAATCAAATGGGCTGCAGGTGTAACACGATTGCAACAATAGACAAAAACATGAAGCATTTTTTGTGACATATATATAATAATACTACTTACAATGCTGTCATATTCACATGACAATCCCCCCCCTCAAAAAAAAAAAAAAAAAACCTACTTTGCTGGTAAAACGCCATTCCATATGCTTCCTTAATCTCAGCAGGGGCATTTTCCCACAAACGCTTCAAGTTGTTTAAATGTGGCTCGGTAGAACTCATTGGTGTTTTGAAAGCACCGGGCTCTATGATGGAAACTTTGACACCAAAATCCCGCATTTCTCTTCTGCAATTATAGAAACGGTCTGTGTTAGACATTTAAAAATCAGAACAAGCTAAATGTTTAATGTACTAAAACTAATAGTAAACACTCAAAAATACCTTTTTCTTTTAACAAAAAGTTTTACTTTGTACAACAATTAGTACCTATAAGGTCTTGCAAATGTAGCTAAATTCTAATAAGGCTTTCGATGCAGTAGTTAACTATTGCTGGGTGAAAGTTTTACCCCTATCCAGCCCACTGCTGTCAGCTAGTCTGCCTCCGATGTCCGTCCTAACTGCGTCCTGCAAGAGTAGGCTCCGGAGCCCACGAGTTCCCAGGTATGATCATGATGCATGCAGGGTTAGAGGAATTGAAAACATTGTGGGGTTTTGATAGTAACACCCGCAGGACCTTTCTTCTTTTCACCAACCAGTACTATCAAGCTGTTCAAGTGACTAAACATTAAATTCCAAGTCTTTGATGATAATAAGCTTCCATCCAGGACATAAATTACTACTTGTAATTGGGTATAGCTTGTATTGGTTTATACTTTACATATCTTGTTAGATAACTGTCACAGAAGCCTCCGTGTGTCACGAACCGGGACTGGGTCCATACAGACGACTGTAATGACCCACAGCGCCCAATGATGGAATTTCAGGAGTCACTGTGCAAGAGCGGAGTAACGGGACCAGATGCAGTTCCCTGAGTGTTGGGCCATCAGGATTGTGTGTACAGTACAGATAACAGGATCAGGATAACAGAGATAACAGAGATCTCTGGCAGCTAAAGACAGCAAAGGCAGGACAGAGCCAAAGGAGTAGAAACAGGTTGCAGAATCAGGAATACAGGTTACAGGGACAGACTACACACAAGATCCGACATGCATAGGAAAGGACACCCCTCAGGGGCTCAGGACAGGACAACAGAGTACAGGGCTGACAAGACTGACCAGGTTACACAAGACTATACAGAAAAAACAGGACTAAACAGAATAGACTAGAAAAGAACATGAATAGAACCCCTTTCTAAGATAACAAGATTGGAGATTTTGTCACATATTATGGCCATAGCATGCTTAGCCCACCACTACGCCAAAGTACTCCAATATATCGGTAGGTCCTAACACTTAACCCTGCCTACTGAATTACTAATAAACAAACTAAACATTGAATCTAAACACATATCAGAGAAAGACATACCTGAGACAAACATAACGGGTGGGGCACACCTTATAAAGGGAACAGAAGCTGAAGCTAAGGGCAGGACTGGAATCAAAGAACAAGAAGTTCAGGACAGAGCATAAGGAAATCCAGGAATGGATTGTAGCGAGACAGGGGAACTGTAGCGAAACCAGAGATATGCAGTTCCGCAGCCTGGATGGGGCGTGACACCATGCCATGGGTCCCCAGAGGGGACTGAGTGCCAGCCTCCTTCCTACAGACTACGGGCCCTGGTATGGAGTGCCAGGTTTCCCAAAGTACCAGAGACTCTAAAGACTGTGGAGCTAGGACAGATTTGGGGTTCCTGCATTTTGGGAGGGGGTTTATGTATGGTTATTGTTTCCCTATTGTATCCCCAGTGTATCACATGCCCTTTTGCTTGACCGGCTAGGACCCGAGCAATTGCCGGCAGACTTTAACCCCTCATAACCCGGACACCATTGACCCCACCAGAGCGTTCTTTGGGGGAGTTAGCCCACAGTTGGTGGGGTACAGACCATGGGTGGTTCGGAGAGGGAGCCTCCTATGGATCCCCAGTCCCTGTGACTTCCAGGAGAGCGTGGGTCAGCTGGCGGGGCTACGGAACACACGCCTGGCTATATCATGGTCCGTCCTGGGGAAACTTTAAACTGCTACCGCTCGAGGTCCCCACAGTGGATCTTGCCGCTTTTTGGACAGAATATTCTAAGGACCCCAAGCTATCCATCGGTACCCCGGTATCACCCTGAAAACAGTGGTTTGGGGTTATACGGACATTGCGGGGATTGGTGGCCTGAGTGTGGCGCCGGGCTGTCTGGGCAGTGTGTGGATATGTTATTGTGATTTATGGCCCTTTCATCGTTGGACTGTATACAACGCTGTGTGTTTTCTCAATGTTGTTGTTCACCTGGACATTAGTCTCATCTAATGCTTCAGGGGCTCGCTATATCACTCATTGTCCTTTTCAGGACAATTACAGCGCTGTATTTGGCTATGCCTTGGCGGGCTACATTGGTATTACAGCAAGGATACCAAGCCAGTTCCTGATCCCTTCATCTTCTGGCGCTGGAAGCGGTTAACCCTTGCGGTTCTGGGAGGAAGCAATGAACAAAGCAGTTCCTGTTTTACCTCAATACAAGTCTTGTCTTGTTATTGGGGTAAGCCTCAGTCCTGCCCTTATCAGGGCAGTAAAGGGCTGTATTGCTATACTTCTGTATATTACAGCACAAGCAGGACTTTCTTTAGGTACCATTGTTTTTATCATATCCTCTAATTAACTATTAACAAAATATAAAATATGGTGATTTTTTTTTTTTAGCAAAAGGACTTTTTCTCACTTTTATTTGAAAAATCTTTTATTCATCTGCAAAAACTAATGAAGAAACCGGCTAAATAGATTCTACTATTTGTAGCGTTTTAGGGGAAGCTATTTAGCTATTTCAGATCCATTTTTTTTCCAAATCTGGTCATTCTGCCTCATGCGGTATTTGGGATATCTTTGAACCCAGCCAATTCAATTTACCCCATCAAACCATATTTTTTTTACAAAAAATATAAACCCCTGGTAATTTCAAATGCTGGTATTTTAACTTTTCCTATGCACACATTGTACCACCAGCCTTTGTCACAGTTTGCCGTAGTATTTTCTTTTTCCACACGCATTTTACTTCAGGTATGAATTTAATCCTCCTGGTATATGCCCCTGTCAAACAACATCTTAATATGTGTTCAGTAACATCTCCTGAGTACAGTGATATCCCCTATGCATGGGTTTGTTGGGTTATTTTGGAGGTAAAAGTCCACCTTTTATGCATTTTTGGCATTTGGACATCTGGTCAGTCTGTGTCCATGTCCCATATTTGTGGCATCTTTGAAATGTGGAGGCAGAACAGTAAAAACTGACAAGATTAAGCGACCACATCAAAATGTTTTCAAGAACATACAGCAAAACTGTATGTCATAAAAAAAAAAAAACATAAAAAAAGATTAATACCTTTATACTACACACTTAAATAAGGAAAGTAGGGAAATGTGGGCAGCACCTTTGATCACTACAGAAAAATTCACTGATGTTCATGAATTGATGTTCTATGCTCCCTATAGTTCAGTTTTACTATGCTTACCTTAAACTGTCGGAAAAAGCTTGAACACCATATTTAGAGGGGCAGTAGCCACCTCCAACGGTAGCCAGTCTTCCAAAACAGCTTGAAACATTAACAATGCGTCCTTGAGCTCTTCTGATGAGAGGCAGCAAGTTGAGCGTCACATCCACCAAACCCAGAAAATTGATATTCAGCACCTTGGCAAAATCTTCCTTTCTTTGCCATTCATTAGGGCCAATTGCGTGCCCAAATCCAGCATTATTCACTAGACCCCACAGCCCTGCAATACATCAAAGAGTATATAAGCAGAACTAAATCGTGTAATTTTTATTGACAATTGATAAGAGCATAAAGTTAAGAAAATAGGTATTTTATTAGTAAAAAAATTTAAGCAAAAAATGCATTATGAAAAACATACAGTGTCAAGAGAGTAAATGGACCTTGTTTTTTGCATTACTTTTTTGTAAAATGTAGTATAGACAAACACAATGTGCTTAAACTAATAACACGCACACAATGATAATCTTTTGTGTCTTTATTGAACACACCATTAAACATCCATAGTGCTGGTGGAAAAAGTAAGTGAGCTCTTGCATTTAATAACTGGTTGTACCTCCTTTGGCAGCAATAACTAGACTTGTGCATTCGTTTTCGGGCAAACATGAAAACGAACACGAATAGTGCATTTTCGTTGTTCAAACAGAAAAACGAAGAAACGATAGTGGTGGCGGCGACAAAACGCACACGAAGACGCACAAAACGAAGAATCTTCGTTTCTTCGTGTTTGTCTTCGTTTTTCGCGGCGAGCTCACCAATTTTTCAAAGAAGGGGAGGACAGAGTACAGTGTACTGTTACTGAAGTAGGTTTTTTCCCCAGTACTTCTGTGTCAATTGTGTAGTGCTGTTGAACTGACAGTTTGCTGCACACAGTGCCTCACTGGCACTGGGGTGCCCTTGCCTGCCCTGTCTTCCCTTAGTTTTTAAAATAATTTTTTAACTAGATTTTGTAATTTCAGGACAGTCAGTCAATAATTTAGTTATTTAAGATGAACAGTTTGAATTATTAATGAAATAATATAATTTATAAACGTAATAGTACTACTACTATAATATATGATAATATTGTCATTTAGTATACTAATGTAGATGACTACTAGTGTGTAATATAAAATCGTTAATATTTAAATATTATTATAATAAATTTTAGCTAGCTAAATTATATAAGCTATATTATATTAGCTTATTTTGCTTGAGGCATTCTGTCAGGTAGTAGAGTTAATTTATCCCATATAAAGATTAACCAGTTCTCCTATGTGATCTGCTGATATACCTTGTCCTATTTGTTTCGTGGGGATGTCGCCTCATCACGTTCCCTGTCAGTTTTCACTAGTGTGCTCCTAAAACTTTTTTTTCTGTCGTCGCGCGTTCTATGCTGTGTTGATGTAATGCTGCTACCTGCCTACTGCGTAGGTTGGGACGCCGTGACTCTGCTCGTATGGAATGCTGCGGCTGTGCCTCGCATTCTTGTTGATTTCCCGAGTTATTGTGCTACTGTATGCCGACTGCTGTAACCTCTTGAATGCGGTATTGGTGCCTGTGTTCCCTAATTTCCCTTCCCCGATTTTTCCTTTCTGTATCCCTGCACCCTTGAAAACTTGAAAATTTCAATAAATATTGATTTACCCTATAAAGATTAACCAGTCCACTACTACCCTTAATTGATAATTAATTTTATTATTAATATTCACATAAGAAATCCCTAATAATTACTTACTTAGTTAATAATTTAGTTAATACATTTTAATATTTTAAAGTTAAAGGTGTGGCAACGCCTGCTACCTCCGTCGGTGTGGCCAGCTCCCAAACATCATGGACTGACAGTATTTGGATGCTTTGCCCTGGGGGTGAAACAAGTGAGCAGGGTTGTCAATTGCCCACTCATTCACCTTTTCCGTTTCCGAGGCTTCTTCTGGTGGTGGTGTCAGCGTCTTGTTCGCTTCCTAGCTAAAGTCATGCCTCAAACGTCCCTAACGGTCAAGGTATTTTCTCCCCCCTGACTGCGTCTGTTTGCGGTGTGGCAATGCCTGCTACCTCCGCCAGCGTAGCCAGTTTATGCTAGGGCCTAGTGTTTGAGCTCTGGTAGTCCGCTCCCAAACGTCATGGACTGACAGCGTTTGGATGCTTTGCCCTGGGGGTGAAACAAGTGAGTGGGTGAATTGCCCACTCATTCACCTTCTCAGTTTCTAAACTTCCACACGCTTCTGGTGACGTCCTCTCGTCATTTTGGCGGAAGTTCCTTAGGGTCAAATGGTGATGCTTTTGGACATTCTCTCTCCCCCGATTGCAGTATACTAATGGATCCTGAGGGTTAGAATTTTGTTTTCTTTCAAAGAGGAATAAATAAAAGTTATGTTTTAACTTGTGTAATGCTTGAAGACTAAAATATGAGGCAAACAGGAATGTTATTTTGGATTTCATCGCAACTCCTGCTACCTTAAATATTCTCTCTTGATTTGCTATGGTTCATACTAGACTTGGGCGCTGGCCAACTCTTTGTGTTCGTCTTTGTGAGGAAAAATATCTACGTGTTCCATGAATATTCGCCTGTTTCTGTGTTTGGTTCGGGCGAATATTTGTGGAATACGAAGATTTTGTTCCTCACGAAAAATAGTCGCTCGTACAGACCTTTGACGGTGAAACTCCACTGGGGAGACCACCTGCTCCAGGAGTTAAAGGTCTGTACGAGCGACCAATAGAGTTTAACTCCTAACGTGGAACTTAGCCTGGGGAGACCATTGGCCCCCCGCTCCAAGAGTTATAGGTCCGTACGAGCGACTGTTTTTGGATTTGTCGCCGGCAGAGCACAATAGAGTCACTCGTATGGACCTTTAACTCTTGGAGCGGGTCCCCAGGCCAAGTTCCGCTGTCAGGAGTTAGAGGTCCATAAGAGCAACTCTATTGGTCGCAGCCAGGGGCCTCCTCTAGCATCAACCAATTGGTTGATGCCAGAAGAGGCCCCTGCAGGCGACCAATGGAGTCCCTCGCACAGACCTTTAACTCCTTGCATGAACCTATGGATTTCCGCTCCCGTTAACCCCTGCGATGCAGCGTAGATAAGGTAGGCTAGATGGGGGAAGGAACCAGGGAGATTAGTAGATTAACAAAGACAAACATGAAGATTCTTCGTGTTGTGTGTCTTCGTCTTCGTGTACGTTTTGCCGCCGCCATGTTCATTTCTACAGTATTCGGGCTGAACAATGAAAATGCACCCTTCATGTTCGCCCGAATACGATTGCACAAGTCTAGTTCGTATGTAACGCAATCTTCCATAAAGCTACATTAGAGTTCTTGTTCTCAAAACAACTCGCCTGCAATCTGTTGTACAGTACTAAAGAGAAATCTACCATGTAAAAACAAATTCTGCCACAACATAAGGGTGCCAGGAAATATTTTGGACTGTCTTATAAATTCCTTCAATGTAAAATTTCTCATTGCAATTGTTATGCTAATGAGAAAAACAGACTCATAGAGTTTCCCGCATTCAGAGTTTTATGTACAAATGTGTTTTATCATTTATTTTTAATTTTAAATTCTAGGGAGCTCCTTCGTTTTTTACTTTGTTTTTTTACTCCTTCCATTTTTTATACTAACTTTGTTTAGAAATAGAGGACTGCATAAACTTTTTAAAATGTTTTTTGTTGGAGAAACTCCACTTTGATCCATACAAGCATCATCATCAATAACAAAGCAGTTAAACGTCTAGGAGATTCAGACTACTACATCCTCAATATAATATTATACCGTGCAGCGAGGAAGCCTATGAGAGGCAAAATGCTTCGTATCTGCATAAGGTGGTGGGAGTGTTCTGCTTTGGATGCAAGGGTACAGAACAAGAGGTTTTATCAATATACAGACTTTTATCCACTCAACTTCCATTGATCCCAGCAGCAATTTACACGCAAGTCTTTCTAGAGATGTGTTTTTAAACAGTTTTTAAGTAAAATCTGCTATTCGTGTCAAATTATTCTTTATTACAGTATTATGCTACGTCCGTTTCACCTGTGATTTAATTTTGACAATGATTTATCCTGCTCCGTCGTTTGACTATTAAGTGGCTGTATCAGATGGGGATTTGTTGCTTTATAAACACCATTATATACAGATTCACAAATTAGTGTGATTATATTGTAGTTTTTTCCTGTTTCATATGTCTTTATGCTGAAAAAGTCTTACAAGTCTTATTTATGTTGGATGTTTTTGGCATGCAATTTTGCTTTATATAAATACTTACCAAGACCCATGCGATTTATTTCCTTTTTTTTTTTTTTTTTTACAAAAAAGATAATTAGATAAAATTCATTTATTACTATGTTGTATATAAAGAGCCAATGAATTCTTTATAATTATGCAAAATTTACTCACCTGCATCTCCAACTATACTTGAAACCCATTTTGCAGCAGCGCTCACACTTTGACTATCAGTAACATCCAGGATTACTGTCTGCAGTCTGCTGGAGGTCTCTTGTTTTAGATTGGCAGCTCCTTTCTCTGTCAGACATGCTGCGAGTACCCGCATCCCATGCTGATCCAGCTGCTTTGCGAGCAGGTTTCCAAATCCAGAGTCACATCCAGTGATCAATACATATTTATTAGAGAGATTCTCCAGTGTCTGGCTTTGCTTGTGCCACCTGTACAAGAAGATCAGCACCACCACCACGACCAGCAATGGAAGCCACATGATGACGCAGTCTCACTGAAATAAAAAACAATATATTATATTCACTAAAAGAAACACTAAACATGGATTACCTAGGTTTTAAATGCATCTACCACCCTTTAATACCTCACTATACCCCCAATGTCTGAAATGGGTCATATTTGTTTGGGGGGGGTGGAGCGACCTATCAATGGCTACTAATGTAATTGAGTGAGACAGCATGAAAATCATGTTTTATTTACAAAATGTAATTTCTGCTGTTTCTATACACAGTATTGAGGTTTTTAGGTAAATAGAGCACTGGCATAAATGTATACCCAGCAAACATTCAAAGCTCCAAAAAAGGGATAAACATGGACAGAAGGATCCATGTTCCATGAAGTTTATCCAGCTATCCAAGTGTATACTTTCCTCTAATCCATGGCTGAAACTTTTGTGCTTCATTGTTTCTACCCATAGTAACCTCAGTAATAAATGGTGATGATACAAATGGCTAATATTGAGGAGTAGCATGAGCCTGTGTGTGTGTGTGTACATATTAGACCTGTGCATTCGTATGCGGGTGAACATGAAAACAAACACGAAGAGTGTGTTTTCGTTGTTCAGCCTGAATACCGAACACACAAGCATGTGCCGGCATTTCATGCTGAGCACTGAAACATGACTTCATATACCAGCGCTCAGCAGTGAAGCAGCGTGCACCGCGGCAGAGCAGGGAGACAGATGCCTCACGCTCCTACTTCAGGACCTCTACAAGGTAAGTGAACTTCAAAGGGGGGGGAGAGAGGGTAGATAGTGAGAAGGGAGGGAGAGGGGTAGACAATGAGAAGGGAGGGAGTGGGGTAGCTAGTGAAAAGTGGGAGAGAGGGGGTAGATGATTAGAAGGGAGTGAGAGGGGTAGATGGTGAGAAGGGGGAGAGGGGGTAAATAGTGAGAAAGGGAGGAGAGGGGGTAAATAGTGAGAAAGGGAGGAGAGGGGGTAAATAGTGAGAAAGGGGGGAGAGGGGGTAGATAGTGAGAAAGGGGGGAGAGAGGGTAGATAGTGAGAAGGGGGAGAGGGGGTAGATAGTGAGAAGGGGGAGAGATGGGGTAGATAGTGAGAAGGGGGAGAGGGGGTAGATAGTGAATGAATGATTGTGTGAATGCATTGTGTGAAAAGATGAAATAATGTGTGGATGAATTGTGTGAATGCGTGAGAGTATGAATGAATGTGTGGATGAATTGTCTAAATGAGTGAGAGTATGGATTAATGAATTTGTGAGAATTCATTAATGAATGTGAGAATGATTTGTGTGAGTGAAATAATAAATTATTGTGTGAATGAATTACGTGAATGAAAGTGTGAATTAGAGAGTGACTGTAAAATGTTTGTGTGTATCATATATGTGTAATTGATTTGTGGAAAGGCAAAGATGGCACAAGCAGAGTTTATGAGCCCTGGGGACCAAGATGGCACAGGTAGGGTGTTTATGGGACAAAGATGGCCAAGGCTGGGCTGTTCGGGGACAAAGATGGCAAGTCTTGCAAGTCTTATATGTGTTAACTGAGTGCTGGTCAGGATCTATGTGAGCAATAAAATGTGGTCACCCTAAGTACCAGGTATGCCATGCCCAAGTGGGCTTGGCGGTTCTGTGACGTACCTGGTACGTCATCCAAAAAAAAAAAAAAAAAAATGCCTCCAGATCACCACAATCATGGTGCCACCCCTAGCCCCCCAAACCTTTGATCATGATTCTGTAGGCTCAAAATGCAATCACTGGTAAACCAGCTTTAGGGGAGGGGGTTGTGTGTTGATTGGGTCACACACACAACATTCCCCTGCTGCCTGATTGCTCCATGAGAGCGACAGTGCAGCATTAACCCCTTCAATGCTGCGATTGCTGCATGTTAAGAGTTAATACCCGTTTTGTACAGGGCAGCCCAGGCAGACAAGCAACAGCAAAAGAGACCCCCCCCCACAAGCCCGTAGGAGTGATTAAAGAGGCGTCTCCCCGCAATCGCCGGTGATTGTATCCCTGCACAGATAAGTGTGGAGACCAGCCCCAATCCTCCCCTGCTGCCTGATCGCTCCATTAAGAGCTTTTGTGCAGTGTTAACCCCGTCAATCCCACAACTGTGTATGACAATGTATGCGTATGGGGACTAAATATCAGTCAATGCTGTGTTCCTATGGAGCATCAGGATTGAAAGAGTTAAAAAAATAACAGCACTGACTTGAAAATTCAAAATTGTGTCTTAAATGAGGCCTGGACCCAGCAAAATTCCATGTTTGAAAACGGTAACACGCATTTTCCTATTTTGATCCCGCAGTGCCAAAGAGACATACCCTACCCATGGGGTATCCTGTACTTAGGGGGGGGGGTCTGAATACAAATCACAAGTTTTAGTAATTTCATGTACTTAAGGAAACACTGTGTTTGGATAGAATGAGTTTGTTAGGACAGACTGGCACTAAAATGGTTAAATCAAAAGTGTTAAAATGCCCCTAGTAAAATACTTTGGGATGTCAACTTTAAAAAATTTTATACTTTTGTTTAGCAGTTTTTCTTTTTCTAGCCGCTATTGGGGCACAACTTCCAGCATACCAAATTTTTTAAAAATCAGGCATATGTGGGGTTTAAAAAAACAGGACAAGTACCTATATACACTTTTGGTTTTTTTTTCCCCATTTGCACTGGTTATATATACAGTTTTTACAGGTGAAACTGTAAAAAATATTTCCTTTTTATCCAAAATTCAGCAACATCTAGATATTATGCCATACTAAATGATGGTTTATATATGTATATATATATATATATATATATATATATATATATATATATATATTATTTCAAAAGAAAGCCCTACTTTCTTTTGAAAGCCCCTTGCTGAAAAAAAACAATATATAACGTAAGTAGGTGCACTAAATGAGTTAGTGGGTGATCAGAGTTGAACAAAATCATAGCAAAAGCACACAAAAAAAGCTCTGGTCATTTAGAGCAAACATGGTAAAAAAAAAACAAAAAAAAAACGGCCCTGATGGGGTTAAACCATGAAAAGCCAATCATAACAGTTGAACCTAATTGGGAAAGTTAGCTTCTACATTGGGGCTGCTGCCTGCAAGAAACTGTAAACATTGGGGTACATTTCTGTGAACTCTGTGTTTTAAATTACTCGGTAATAGAGTACATTGTTTACATTATGCCATCAGAGACACAGGGAGGTTTGGACTCAAGCGCTGAGGAGGTAGCACACACAAGGTTAACTACACATATGGAAGCTTCACACTCTAGCACTGAAGAGGCAAACTACAAATGAGAGGTTTTGCATGCCAACATTGAGGTTATTGCTTAGTTCTGTTGCATGCATTAGATACTTTTTTGCTACAATGCATTCATCCTGCTGACTAAAAGGTGGCTGCCTTCTCCCTGCATTCTCTTTAACCCCTTAATGACAAAGCCTGTACATGTACGGGCTCAAAATGCATTGTTTTCAATGGGTTTAGGAACCGCCCATTGTTGCATTGTGCCAGTCAGTGGTATACCTGCTGCATATGGGATACTGGGCTATCAGAACATAGCATTCTCCCTGCAAAAACTGGCTCCCTGTAGAGCCGATCAATGTATCCAACTTGCAACTGGTTTGACTTAAAAAAAACAAACAAAAAAAACACCCACGCAAGTCAGATACCAAACACTTGGCAACCTTACTTAGTAAATGTTGGAACATTAGCAGACATTGCAAAATATCACATTTAATTAATTTTTTGGTATATACAAGTGATTTTTAAGGCCAAATGAAATTAAGAACTTAACTAATAATGACTTACAATCAGTTTTCTTTGTGCAGCGAGGATTCAGGTTGGATGAAAATGTGTTTGCGTACTTTCTTACCAGAGCTTTTCTGGAAGTTTAAACAGCGGGAAAAGGAGGAGCCTTTAAAGCTGTGCATACACAAGTCATTTTGGGTAGCATCCAAATACAACTAACCCCTTTATGACCAATTACTATTTTATATTACAGGACCAGAGCAATATGCTTGTTTTCTCTGTCTTTCTTACTTAGTATACCCACGTATATGATATAGTATTTTTATGACTACAGTTGGAATGCAATTGAATGCTTCAACTCCACTATAATATCCCCTGCCTCCTGGATACAATGTTTCTTGCCTCTTGGGTAGAGTGCTTCAAACTGTATACCCAAAGGGCAGTGAGTGGTACCATCCGTTATAGTAGAACTTAACTGTTAATCCTAAATATAGAAAGTAAAATTACAATGTTTTACCTCATGACAGAGGACAATAATAATAATAAAAAAAGATCCGCAATGGGTACCGCTGTTAAACGGACAATAAAATGAATGATCAACAATATCCTCCATGAAGAGAAATACCTGATTATATATACCGGTATATATATATATACATCATGTGTACTACTTTATTAATCTTGCAGTAAAAAAAAGACTGATTTTATGACATTTTCTCAAATAGAACATGTGTACATTTACACATTTATGGCTTAAACACGCTACATTATTGAACTTACCTTAAAATGTTACTAGTATTATTAGAGGTACATGCAGTTTAAACAGTAAACAGTATGCCATTAAGTGATACACGTGCTAAACATTTATGTGCATTGGAGCAGTTAGTGGTTGTATTCTAGATTTGTGCCCTGGTACAAATAAAACCTGGAAAAAATAAAACAGTGAAAATATACATCCAATCATGCTAGCATAATAACCTAATAGCATGGCCACCTTTAACATTTGCTCCCCTCCCCACATGCTCCCCAGCATTTACTTTTATTTAATGAATTAATACCTCAAAGGCTAGTGCAGGAACTCCCAAACACCCTGCCTGTGTCATATTTGCCCCCAAACAACCTTCTTCTGACATCTTTGCCCCAAATAGCCTACCTATGCCATCTTTCTCCCAAACAACCTGCCTATGACATCTTTGCCCCAAACAGCCTGCTTGTGCTATCTTTGCCCCAAACAGCCTGCTTGTGCTATCTTTGCCCCCAAACAACCTGCCTGTGCCATATTTTCTTCCCATGTACACAGCCACATCCATGCTATATGACTTGCCCTGGAACACAGATTGCACACATAGGATTTGCCCTAGCACACAGATTGCATGCACAGGACCTGACCAGCACCCAGATTGGATGCATATGACTTGCCATTTTCCCCCAAACAGCCTGCCTATGCCATCTTTGCCCCAAACAACATGCATGTGACATCTTTGCCCCAAACAACCTGCCTGTGCCATATTTGCTTCCCACGTACACAACTACATCAATACTATCAGACTTATACTTACATACATACTCATTCACACATATGCATCCACTCATTCACACATACACATTAATTCAGATGCACCTCCTTACCTCGCCTGCAGATTTCTCTGTAGCGCTTGCATACTGTGGGAGCGACATCTATTTTGCCTCCCAGGGGAAGCAGGAACGCAGTAGGGTCACGTAACATAGCAGAGAAGAAAGCTGCGGGCCCGTGCGGAAGTGGCTGCAGGGGATACCTGGCCCCCTAGACTGGCAGGTCCGGTTGTTGCAAGTTGAGATCAGTAAATAATGCATTTTTCACTAATTCACTAACCTTATATGACTGTCTAAATTCTTAAAGTGGTATATTTTCTGGCTTACTAAGTGAGAATATACATTGAAAACAAAGTAAGAACTGAAACAAT